>NC_090271.1:269187545-269420045 GCF_040414725.1 Anabrus simplex | reverse complement strand
AAATGGGAAACCACGGAAAACCATCTTCAGGGCTGCCGACAGTGGGCTTTGAAGACACTATCTCCCGAATGGTGGATGGTGGCCGAACTTTAGCGACTGCAGCTATTGAGCTCGGTAAAATAAAAGATGTTTGATACATTTTTTTGCGTAACATTTCGAAATCTTCAAAATCTTGCCACTGTTTCAATTAACATTATAAAGAAAATATACCTTTAAAAATCCAGCACATTCAATAATAAAAATAAGTAATACTATTAATTAGTATTATTATATTTTGAATTTATTTAATTACGGTACTGAATCCAAAGGTAACTCTCGACTCTGCACAGAATGGAATAAATATCACATTTTTATGGGCCATCAGGAAGAATTACAATAACAGATTACATACATTTTAAAGTTTCCAAATATGAACGAAGTTCTATTTTCACGCAACATTGAATTATAACGGGAAAAAACCGTTCAACTTCGCAGGATGTTATTGGGGCATGAAATATGTCAAATCATTAGACTTAAATTGAGGCTCACCTTTCTGGGCTTCCTACGCATATGTCTCTTTCTATACAGCCTATCCTCCTAATTCACATAGGAGTACATACATATTTCTAAGAACGATACTTGTAGGAGATTAGGGACAACAATTAGGAGAGTTGAAAAATTCCGTCTTTGAGACGACTGCAAGCCGGTATGCGAAAATGGGATAAAAAAGATAAAAATATGATAATAATTCACGGGGAAATGTGACTGCGACGTTACTACGGAACTAGAATTATATTTGGAACTATTTGGAATTTTGTGTCAATCGGTGTTTTTACACTTGTATTTTAATCATTAATTTCCTTAAGTTGCGAGGAATTACAGCTGGTGCGCATTTGAACGCTATCTTTTGAACTGGCATCAAGTTGGTGGCGCATCAAGTGACCACTATACATAACTGCGTCAATGCGGCAAATAATTGGATATAAATAAAAGACGAGTGATTTTTGTAGTCAACAAGAAGATAGCTTTGAAGTCATATGCCACTTTGCAAGTTTGGAGTATGATCCTGGCTAAGGGCCATACTTAGAATTAGCATCGGGGTAAGGCGTCGAAATGCTTCATTGCACTTTTATTTAATCTTGGGCACTTATTTTTGATGCCCTTTGTAGTAGTTTGAACTTTCATCATGAAACCTTATCTTAATTAAGAAGATACTGATCCCGGAACTTCAAATTGAGAAATAAAATATAATTATTGGTGAGTTTTAAATCGAAGTCATCTATTTCTTATGTCAATGTCTTATGTCTTATGTCTTATGTCGGTTATATCGGTATAAAAACTATAATTATATTCGGCATTAACATTTCTTAACTACCTCATTGGGAATCAGTCATAACCGTTAGGACCAAAGTTTAATTCTGTTAACATTATTCCTTAGTAAAATTTTGAAGGTGTGTTATGATTCCAGTTATTGGTTAAAGATCCTTCAAATTATTATGAAGTTTACTATATGTGAGGTTAGGCCTAATAGTATATCTTCACCAAGCTCGATAGCTGCAGTCGCTTAAGTGCGGCCAGTATCCTGTAATCGGAAGATAGTGGGTTCGAGCCCCACTGTCGGCAGTCCTGAAGATGGTTTTCCGTGGTTTCCCATTTTCACACCAGGCAAATGCCGGGGCTGTACCTTAATTAAGGCCACGGCCGCTTACTTCCAATTCCTAGGCTTTTCCGATCCCATCGTCGCCGTAAGACATATCTGCGTCGGTGCGACGTAAAGCAACTAGCAAAAAAAAAAAAAAAAAAAAAAAAAAAAACTATATCTTCGGGTTTATTTCTACAGTACTTATGTAATATTTACATTGATGTAAACGAAACCGAAAAGTTATTCCATGACTTAATGCAAGTTAACCGTACTTCGTAAGATGCCTTGTGTATTGTTCACGTTTGTTGCCTGACACTGTCATTTATTTTGATGCTGATTTTTTTTTCCTTTTCGTTTGCTTTAAAAAGAAGATTTGTTGAATATGAATGATTATTAGCCCATGATTATGGACTGTGATCTTGAACCTTATCAACTTTCTAGTTATATCCTGAATAGTGATTGAATTTATTCTTGTTCATCTATTAATTATTTGTCATTTCAACATATAATTTTTAAGAATAGATGATATTTTATTCCTCCAGAACTTGCTCGACTTACGTATCAAGCAGTTATAATTTTGGGGTTCCGGAATTCAGAGTTTTAATCCCTTTAACAGTTTAAAATATTTTCCTTTCAAGAAATTTTAATTAATTAACTAATTTATTTTCAAGAATTATGTGTGTTTAAGTTAGGTAAATTGAGGTACCGCATTCTAATTTTCGTATTCTGATTTTCTCACTCTAATTTTATAATCACCGGGCGAGTTGACCGTGCGTTTAGGAGCGCACAGCTGTGCGCTCGCATCAGGGAGATAGTGGGTTCGCACCCCACTGTCGGCAACTGAAGATGTTTTTCTGTGGTTTCCCATTTTCACACCAGGCAAATGCTGGAGCTGTACCTTAATTAAGGCCACGGCCGCTTCCTTCCCATTCTCAGGCCTTTCCTATCCCATCGTCGCCATAATACCTATCTGTGTCGGTGCGATGTAAAGCAACTAGCAAAAAAATATCTGCCATCCTAATTTTCTTATCCTAATTTATCAAAGTTACTTGTTATATTGGAGTATATTTATTAAATCTTCTTGGTCTTAAATCGTGTTCAGTATTTCATGAAGCATTGGTAAGAAAACTGACGTGTAATTTTTAAAAGGTCCTGGCCTTTTGATTTTATACATAGAATGTTTTTTTCTAGTTGTTTAACGTCGCACCGACACAGATAGGCCTTATTGCGACGATGGGACAGGAAAGGGCTATGAGTGGGAAGGAAGCGGCCGTGGCCTTCATTAAGGTACAGCCCCAGCATTTGCCTGGTGTGAAAATGGGAAACCACGGAAAACCATTTTCAGGGCTGCCGACAGTGGGGTGCGAACCTACTATCTCCCGAATACTGGATACTGGCCGCACTTAAGCGACTGCAGCTATCGAGCTCGGTAATGGGTTGTTTAGTACAGCTTCCGAATGTGATATTGTCACTGGTAAGTAATTAGAATTATTGTGACTATAATGATAAGAAACGCTCAAAAAAGCCAAACTGTATGAGTTTATATGACCCGTGACAATTGCATAATTATAGTCGCCGTAGATAAAATCATGCTTAACTTGTATTTTACATAGAAAGAATATAAGGAAAAAATATGACATGTCATAAACATCCGGGCCCTAATGATTGCTATTATTATTCGAGGGGACAGTAGCAGCACCTCACAGGTCCTAATTATCACTGTGGACAGAGCGAAGGGTGAGTGTTGAAGGCAAGCAAGGAAGCAAGGAGGGCTGTCTAGCTTTACCCAACTTTGGGGGCTCATTAATCTGGGCTCACGTGCACAGCAACAAACTCATTAGCCACAGGGTCGGGCCTCGTCGGGGTTTTGCTGCTGAATATTGAAGCAGAGGAGGCTTCTCCTTTACGGGAAGCAGGAATAGTCTCGTGTCTCAAGGGCACATGTTACGGTCAACCTAGGACACGTAGATCTTCAAAACTTTAGTCTAAACTCTGTGCTCATCCGGCCGCTGAAAATCTTGGCCTAAACATGAATATTTCAAGAATAAACACCGTAATGTAAAAGTCATCATTTCTATTTGCTCAGAAATCTTATTCAGAATGGGGCATACAATGCTTTCATATGATATGACAAGTGCCGGTAAGTATATTTAATTTTATTTAGTACATCTTTAGAGTGTCTGTGGTACAAGTGCCAGCACGCCGGCCTCCCACCGCTGGGTTCCGTGGTTCAACTCCCGGTCAATCCGTGTGTGATTTGTGGTGGATGAAACGGAGGCGGACAGGTTTTTCTCCTAATACTCCGGTTTTCCCCGTCATCTTTCATTCAAGCAACACTTTCCAATACAATTTAATTTAATCTGTCAGTCATTAATGATTGCCCCAGAAGAGTGCGACAAGCTTCGGCAGCAGACCATTAGATGGGGGATTAATTAATTAATTCCATTCCATTCCATTCCATTCCGGTTAAATGACTGGAAACAGGCTGTGGATGTACACTGAGTATGGCCTATATCTTTACATCTTCAGAAGGAAGAGCGCTAGCCCTCTGAGCCTAACTTGGTTCGATCCTGTCTCCGTCTGGCGATATTTGAAGGTGCCCAAATACATCAGCAACATGTCGATAAATTTACTGGCACGTATAATAACTACTGCAATACAAATCCCTACACCTCAGCGTCTCCCTAAACCGTAAAAGTAGTTAGTGGGACATAAAATGAGTAACATTTATCCTTTACATCCTGGAAAGCTTTTAACGTTGCGTAAAGAAAACATTTACCTAATTAACACAAAAGTGGATTTACCTATACAAAGAAAAGTTATCTCCGTACAGGGGTGGAAGGTAAAGGCTTCCACTATTCGTAACCTCGGCACTTCATAGGGTAGAGTGGTTAGCTCTACGCCCGGGCGCCTTTGCTCCCAGGAATTAACCTCGTACTACGTTTTGGTGTAGGCTGAGTGAACCTAAGGGCCATGTGCACATCCGGAAGTGGAAATCTCATTTCTTAAAATTTGCGACTTCCTGAGAGGTATTCGAACCAATGTCATTCCGGGTGAACCGAGCACGCCTTTACCCCCTCGGCCAGGCAGCCCCTGAGTTATATAGGCCTACACATGGTGGTGGAAACAACGTGAACGTTGTATTTGGTGTTAGACAGTTGATCATACTGATAAATAAATTTTAAAAATGATTCGATATCTCGCACCGTTGTCGTTTTATCAGTTGCTAATGTTAGCCAATCAGATCGCTTCGCGGGCAAATCTAAATGAGCTTTGCGCAGCGGTGCTGCTAAATCTGCACGTGGCTTAAGAGCGGCTTGAGAAACCTCCATCAAATACAAACATCTTGGATTTCAGCCGGTGTCACCATATGGCGCTGTCCTGTCAGTTCGGAGGTCCGTGTTCAACTCCCTCCCCCGGCGATGGTAATTTCCTCGATTGGTACTCTCATAGCATCCCCTCTTAGACCTCGGATTGCCAAGTACGATGACCTACATCTATCTGAGTGTCACGTGATAAATGTAATGATATTCTCAGTTGTACTGCTTGGCTTCCATGATCAGGCTCCCTTGCTCTCGTATCTCTTTTTATTTCAATTTTCTTTACGGTCTCACCGACAGATAGGTCCTGATGGGAATGGGCTAGGGGTGAGAAGGAAGTGACCCTGGCCTTAATTAACGTACAGCCCCAGCAACTGCGTAATGTGAACTTGGGAAACCATGAAAAAACACATTCAGGGATGTCGATGTTGGGATTCGAACCCAATATTTCCCCAATATAAGCTAATAGCTACGTAATTCATACCACGTAGCCACTTTCTCGGCTGAGTGAAACCTGCTCCAGCCTTTAGTCCAGAATTAATATCCCTGAACTGTCTTGGAATCGAACCTGGGATTCTGGGTAAGAAGTAGGAATGCTATACCTAAACTTCAGGGCTGGCGGGATATGAGTATATTGTACGCGTTTCCTGATCATCCAAGCATACCTCACCTTCAGGCAATCACTTTCAAACCATTGTGAAGTGATAACACCGGCATTTCAGAGAAGGTTTAATCTCCATCGTTACGTCCACAATGCAGATAACGTCACTGTTTCTCTCTCGCAGAGGCTTAACATGAACCCTGTTGACGAGATCGATTATAGCAAGGTGTGGGAGGCTGGAGTCTGGCAGTCTCATTAACCCAGTCCATGAGGTATCAGAGGAATATGCCTACGAGTCTTATTTCTTACACTGCACCGACACAGATAGGTTTTATGGCAACGATGAGACAAGAAAGGAATAGGAGTGGAAAGGAAGCGACCGTGGCCATAATCAGGGTACATCCCCAGCATTTGCCTGGTGTGAAAGTGGGAAGCCACGGAAAATCATCTTCACGGCTGCTGACGGTGGATTTCAAACCCACTATCTCCCGAATGCAAGCTCACAGTTACACGACCCTAACCGCACGGCCAACTCGCTCGGTTGTCTATGAATCTATGAGGAAAATTCTTGAGAGCCGCATCACGTCACGCGGTTGGACTACGTTACTCTAGCGAAACGGTACGGTAGCGGCTAAGTTCTGGTGGGGATAATACCCCGTGTGGTTTAATAGGGGCCCCTCTTGAACAGGAATACTCGCGAAGACTTCAACGGCAATGACGGAGACCATCAGTACGGTGGAACTGATTGAAGGGGCAACCCTTTCTCTTCCGGGAGTACAAGAAGAGGTATATACGTGGAGAGATCCACGAAGGATAATGGATCTCGCAAACAGAAAGGAGAGCCATCCTGAGAGCTGAAAGAGAGAGAGAGAAACACCGGAAGGGACAGAGAACTGGAGAAATAAATATACACCAACCAATATGTCAGTGCTCTATGACAGAAAGTTAGATAAATAGGATAAAGAAGCACCAGCGGGAGAGACAAGAGAAGAGGATACTGAAAATAGCAGCTGAAGAACGGGAGAGAAGGAGAGAGAGGATGAAGAGTTTATGGGGAAAGAAGAAGGAAACTCAAACCCGCCCGTTGTCGTACGGGGGCCGTAACGAAAGAAGAAGCAGATTTACTACAAGAAGACAAGACTATTAAAGTTGCTGACATTGGCACGCATAACGTAAACTGAAGAACCAACTCTCTATTATTAGAAAAATGTATTAGTTAATATTTACTGGCAAGCAACACATTACATTTAAACATTTCACTCTCATTTTTATTTAAGCTGCCAGGATGAGTAGCCCAATGACAGGTTCGATCCTGGTTCAGTCCAGAGGTACCTGAATGTACTGAAATACGTCAGCCTCGTATCGGTAGATTTACAGGCACTTAAAGTAACTCCTGCGTGACAAAATTCCAGCAACTCGGCATCCCCGAAAACCATAAAGAATATAGTTAGTGAAACGTAAAACCACTATTATTATTATTATTATTATTATTATTATTATTATTATTATTATTATTATTATTATTATTTGCAGTGGGTAGGTGTCCAATGATGAATGTATGTCTTCAGATCTGGGTGCCAGTTCTGTATCTATTCTCCTTTAACGAAGTTGAATGTCGCCCAAGAGAGAGATAATTTGTTAAATATTTATTATGTTTAATTCCACCACTTGTGATATTTGTCTCCCTACAGCTGAAAACGATATTACTGGAACGATACGAGTCCCGTGGTAATAATAATCTCAATAATTATGTAATCTTTATTTATGAAGCTAGGGTATGCGGTGGACAAAATGTACGGTCCAGCAGGTTGAGTGCCGGACATGAACTACAGATTTTGCACTAACTCAACTCGTAGCGCGGTGTTGACCTAATTTATTCTCGTTCTGATAGAGGCAAGAGGTGATGCGATCGTTAAAACGAGGGAAGGGATGTTCATGGACTGACTGCTAATATAAATGGAGTTTCTGAGTGCTCTGTCACAGGTCGAAACAAATATCGCTGCCACAGATTATCGCCAGTTAAAGCAAATGTTAAAATTAATTTACTTTTATTTTACAAGTTAGAAAGTTGATAGAGAGCGAATATTGACGAACTCTATTCTGCAACATGAAGGGTATCAAATGTCTGACCTTATTTCGCGCGATATAAGAGGATACTAAAATATATTAGCTCATGGCGGATGATTATGACTAGAAGTCTTCAATATACGCTGATATTTACGGAATAAAACGTCGAGAAATGATCAAAACAAATATTACCTATATGTGCCAAAGTCTGTATCATTTCGTAAGAACTTATACACTACTTCCAGTCAGACTCCAGAATTTGTCGTTATAGCATGAATGAGATATTCGTTGGTATTTAAAAAGCAGCAAGCTTGTCGTTTAAGGGGATATTTACAGTTTTGAAGTTATTGTAATGAAATTTATGTCACATACATAGACCCTTACTAGCAAGCCGTTCACTAAATTTCATTTATGAAGGTAATTTGGTTTTGAATTTATTCTTCTTTTCATACAATTTCTTGACGCGCAATAGAAAACGTTCGTCGTGACACTGTTTTGTGAGAAATGGTACCAAAATTCATATTATGAATGTATAAATAGAGTTTGCTATACATTTTGTAATTATTTAAAGATTATTACAGTCCATACTCGCACATTCTTTGATCATTAATATTTGAATTTTATCATTTTGAAGGGCATGGTCGTAATTAAATCTGAAAAATAAGGCTATTATACGTACTGGATATAAAAAAAATCAATGGCGAGTGTTAATTCTGACATACAACAGCTTGTAAATGGACGCTATACGGGTAAAGAAGAAAACTCTTCACGAGGAGCAATTTGTACACAGCAACAACAACTATAACGAGACCTGAGGAAACAACATTTAAATATATATATTTCAAAAAACAACTGTTCTCAAACTATGAATGACCACAAGGATCCTGAGTTTTTACAATTTAGGCAATGATACCGAATGTGTTAAAATTATTGTGCAGAAAGGAAGCACTCAATGACTTTTCATTTAGGAGTAGTGTAGGTGATGGTTTAAGATTGTCACTGAATATTTTAAAATTTCCAAAGTCGTGTGCTGGATTCTAAGTCTTTTCAAGATCTCCCACATATGTTTACGTACACTGCCTCTGCTTCCAAATAACAGTCCAAACTATTACGATCGCCGAATCTACTCTACATATTCCTACTTTGTTTACTGCTGCTCGCTTCTACTTCCTTCTCGCCGCACCATGCACCTCACTCACCTGTCGTCTACTTGACCGATTACGTCATCTTCGCTGCCCTTCGCTCTGCCTGTGCGCTGTGTAACCACGTGACATTATGTTTCTAGAACTCACTGGCTTGTAGCCTGCGTTCTTTTTCTGGAATCTTCCTTTCTACTATATATTGCTCTCTCCGCCTTTCAACCGTTGAGTCGGGCTTCGTGGCGGAGTGGCGGAGTGGCGGAGTGGTGGACCACACACTAATACAGTGCTTATTGTAATCATGTCAAATTCATCTGGACTCTATCTACAGCGACTTGGTGAGCAAGACTTATAATATTTATCTGCATTTGGACTCAAAACTTTCATTCGGGCTATTGCCTGCTGTAATACTTTCTTCTGTCGAGTGGTTATGCTTCCCTTTAAAACCTCATAACTTAGACTGCTTCTATTCACGCACTGCACTACGGACGATTGTAAATTATTTTCAGATGTCATCCTAGATCTATGCTATTACTAAACTTCAGCAATACCCGGTGAAGAAAATCCTTTCCCCGTCCTAATACTCATCCTACTTCCCTTCCCCCTCCCTTTCATGCCTTTTCTCTTTCAGGGTTCAGTTTCGATGTATAGTGTACACTTCCAATTTATTCAACAGGCTTTCCTTTTATGTACCATTGGATAATTATTTGTAAATGTGGCACACCGTTTGGATTTTTCTTCTGCTTGCAATTATTTATCTTGTTGTTAAATTATGGTTGTTAAATATATATTCTATTTCGCATTGTTATTTTGGTGATCTTCTATTGGCCTAGCTTCTTCCTTACTGCGCGATTTCCCTTGATTTATACTACTCCTCATCATCATTTATTATTATTATTATTATTATTATTATTATTATTATTATTATTATTATTATTATTATTATTATTATAGTACGCTGAGCTCTCTACTGTATCGCCATATATCTTTGCATATTCCTCTGCGTACTTCTGATTATTTATCGTTACTTGTACTTTTGTCTAAACACGCTATCACCCCGACTGTTATGGTAGCGCTATATTATAGTATGAAAGCAGAGGTCCTCCCCCACTACAAAACACGGACCAGTATTCCGGGTGAATGCTATGTCTCTCGCTCAGACTTGGGATGCATGTTTCAGAAATGCTCTTCTATTCCTGCTTAACTTCCTTGGCCAACATCCATGTCGTCACCTCAGTCCTGTTATGGCTGTTAGTAGGATTATCAGTGTCGGGCTGGATACTGATTTATTATTTTCTAGTACAGCATGGACTGGGCTATTTTATTATGCAAAAAAGAAAAATATATATTTTGAGCCAACATCCTTCAAATTTCAGTCATGTGATAGTAATGACACTCATGAGATAGTAGCCGTGGGACCTCCAATTTTCAATGAAAAAGAAGAAGAATTTGGCATTTAATTTCAATAATCCCGGGAGCATTAGCTGGGTTTCGAACTATGACTGCCTTTCAGTATTGGGCTTGCATAATTATCCAACTGCTCCATAAAACGATCAGTACATTTACCTTCTAACGAATACGATTCTCTCATTAGAAGTACACAATTACATAGAGTGTAACATTTATAAGTCGACCCTTCAAAGATAAAAATACATGTTTTTGGTGAAACTTTTTTAATGACTGAAACTGAGAAAATAGCGTTTCCTTTTTCATTTCACTAAGTTATTCCGCTGAATTCAAACAATTTACCACTGTAATAATGCTTTGTTTGCCAATTGTAATTTTACATTTAAATCCCATTTTTCTCCCATAACATTCATCCAAATGTAACAAAATGTGTATGGTATAAGTATCAGAGCTACATTATGAAACCTACGTATGGAATTTTTGATTGCAAATTTTTTTAAAGTAGTAGGGATTTTTAAGTCCGAAATTTTAGAACGTAATAATTACGTAAACTTCCGTACGATATATCTCCTTATATAAATTATGTACAGAAAAATCGATCCGTAGTGCGTTTAAAAGAAGTATTATATACCTAATTACGAATTTACGTTAACATGATAATTAAATTTCATGAAAAATGGAATTAAAATGTCAAAAAAGTATTTTGGAAAAGCTATTAAGTGTATATGAAAGAAATGTTCGTGATATCTCTACTTTTATGTGGGTGACATTCCCGCAAAGGTTCGTGAAAATCCATGCATTGCGTAAAAGTATCTTTTTATCTCCGGAGTGTCGGCTTAAATGGCCATTATTTAATAAATAGTACAGGGTGAAGCTGAACTCCACCAACAAACTTTCGGAGATTGATCACGGATACTTTAAGGCATATTGGTATCAGGTATCCGTGT
Source organism: Anabrus simplex (assembly GCF_040414725.1). Classification (NCBI taxonomy): domain Eukaryota; kingdom Metazoa; phylum Arthropoda; class Insecta; order Orthoptera; family Tettigoniidae; genus Anabrus; species Anabrus simplex. The sequence goes on along the minus strand of NC_090271.1, from coordinate 269,408,943 downwards.
TCTTCGGTGGTTCATTACTGAATAATTGCGTTTTGTTTGGTTTGTTGTCATAGTTACCTTTCTACCTGTATTGTACTAACAATAATAAATGCAAAAATTTGAAAAAATCCAGGTTATTGGAATATTATCCCGTAGGGGTTTTTTTAACGTGCCGTAAGCCAACTATGCCGTGTTCATGTTGGTCGACAGTTTGAACAATGCCTGTAAGGGAACAGTCCTGCATTTCTTATGCACCGTAGAGTACACTGACAGAACAGGTTGAACACACCTTGCCAAAGTGTTTCGTCTCAGGGTTGTCTTGTACGTTTTTGGTTCTTGCAAATTATCTGACTTGTTCACTGATATGAAGGCATTTTCACAGAAACAAGGACGATTGGGGTAATAACCCATTTAAACCAATATTACACGGTAAAAAAAATCTTCAAGTCAGCCGAAAGTGGGTTTCGAACCTAATATATCTCGAATGCAAACTCATAGATGCGCGCCCATAACCACACGGCCAAATAGCTTGGTAATACCGTTAGTTTATCCCTCAAAAAACAGTTCGTTTGATGGAGGGTGAGAAATCCAACACCCCTACTGTATTGTATTCCAGTAGCCAAATATGTGGAAGGATAAGGATGAACAAGTCGAAGATTACCTCTTTCTTTTTATTTATCTTCTAACTGATGACACGTAATGGCTAGTAGGACGAGGTTTATTTATTTACTTTTTTTTTTTTTAACAATTTTGCTTTATAAGTTGCACCGACACAGGTAGGTATTGTGGCGACAATGACTAGGAAAGGCCTAGGAACGAGAAGGAAGCGGCCGTGGCCTTAATTAAGGTACAGCGCCAGCATTTTCCTGGTGTGAAAATACCAATTTAATAGTCCATTATTAGACATTATAAATTTTCCAGCTATCGCATTCTTGGCTGCCTGCGTTTCGCCTCTATGTGCCAAGTTGGGCTCATCAGTTGGTATTTTGCATACCCACCAAGACGCATGGCTAGTATGTTTCCATTCCCCACCACTAAGGGTGGGGCGGGCCACCTAGAAGGTTACGCCTTCTCCCTGGCTGGGCGAAGTGAGAGAAGCAGGAGATGTGTAGGACGAAAAAGAGGGGAAAGACGAGGTTAAGAGTAAAGAAGATGTTAAGTTGGGGCGTCTTGGCTGGGGGAGATGGCTAGGGATGGAATTTATACAGGAGTGTCGAGAAGGAAGTTGCGTGGAAGTGTAAGGTGGTGAAGTATTGAAGCGATGTGATAGAGGACGGTTATGAGGTGTCGAAGATGTTCAAGGCTCGGTGGTGGTGGGATGGAGATATTAGCAGAAGATGGAGGTGGACGGACATAGAGCGCTGGAAGGGAGGATGATCGGGCCGGGTATGGCGACGAGATGTGGAGTGGTGGTATCTAGGGGGGGGGGGGAGCGAGAGGGTTCGACGGGATGACGACGGCCGTAGAGAAGTGCTCCGTTGGAGATCAGGTGGGCGACGGCTGCTGCGCTGTGAATCTGAAGTCTGATTAAGTACGTCGGACCGGTGGAGTTGTAAATACGGAACGCCTCTTGACGGGTATGGCTTGAAGGCGAAGTTGTTCTTGAATGTCGGTTGCCGGGATGAGTGGGCTTACGCCGCGGACGACGCAACTGAAGACTTCGTTTGTGGCTGATGTGTCTGACGGTGATGGTAATTGATGAGCGACTGCTGGTGGTATGACGGACAGTGGTGGTGGTGACGTAGTGGTTGGCAAGGCAGACAGCGTAGACAGCGTAGAAGGGCGGGTGAAGTATCGGGGAAGAATACGTCGAGATGGATCAACAGGAGGTAGTGCAGGGAGAGAGGTGGATAGAAGCGGCGATGAATGGGACGACGTAACAGTTGTGATGGAAAGGGAGGAAAAGGTGTGAGCAGGGGTCGCAAAGGTAGTGGTGATGGTGGTGGTCGTCATGGTGGTTGATTGTAGGAAGGTTAACATCCAACGAGGAGTCGGCCTATATGCTTGTTGGTTCGGCGCGAGCGGATGGTAAAGATGTGTAGCCACCCGGCCGATCAAAAATAGCAGGAGTGTCTTCTGCGACGAGTTGTGGAGTCCACTTGAGAGACCGCGTAGAGGACAAGGACCAAGGGGGATGTTTAATGGTCCGTTAAATTGGTATTATAAATTTACTCATTCGGGACAAATATTTCATATTCCTGTGGGAATCAACATCTATATAATCTGGTGTGAAAATGGGAAACCACGGGAAACCAGCGCTGCCGTCAGTGGGGTTCGAACCCATTATCTGCCGGATGCAAGCTCACAGCTGCGCTCCACGGCCAACTTGCCCGGTAGAGTGATAATTTTAGAGCGGCAGTTTATAGAAATTTCAGTCATGTGCTCGTACGTATTAAATCTATTGAAACGTAACAAAAGCGGACACACAAGCTGATTTTTAATCATAAGACAACATGGGAAGTGTGATAGGAATATGTTGTTGTTGTTGTTGTTCGAGTCATCAGTCTATAGACTGATTTGATGCAGCCGTCCATGCCACCCTATATTGTGCTAAACTTTTCATTTCTACGTAACTGGATCTGCTCAAATCTGCTTGGCATATTCGCACCTTGGTCTACTCCTACCGTTCTTACCGCCTACACTTCCTTCAAAAACCAACTGAACAAGTCCTGGGTGTCTTAAGATGTGTCCTATCATTCCATCTCTTCTTCTCGAAAAATTTAGCCAAATCGATCTCCTCTCACCAATTCGATTCAGTATCTCTTCATTCAAGATTCGATCCATCCATCTCACCTTCAGCATTCTTCTGTAACACCACATTTCAAAAGCTTCCATTCTATTATCTGTTATCGTCCATGTTTCACTTCCATTCAATGCCACGCTCCAGATGAAAGTTTTCAGAAACATTATCCCGAATAATATCGAATTATGTTTTTGTTTTTGTTTCTTTCCAGATAAAGGTGCCGGTACTGTGTACTGTTGTGTATGGCAAAAAAAAATGAATGTTAAAGTTCTTAATTTCATTAAATCCATCCAGTCCCACTTTTCCTTTCGCAGAGGTCAATTCTCACGTGAACCGGTGGTGTTGAGAATGTGGTGTAACCATTATTAACACAGTGTGTATGTGCAAGGGGTGACAATTCCCGGGAACGTCAATGGTTGTGCCTGTCGTTGGTCAGAGATACAATGCTGGCTGACTGCTGCGACAGTATACCTGGAAACGACGGTCAGTGTACATTTGACCGATGTCCTTTCCATTGTAATATACACGAATACGAGTGTTGTCTGGTTGTCATAATGTGTAACGCATTTAGTACAAACACATTCGTATCCGAATACATGATTTTGTTTCAAGGGACGTCCATTTCTAAACTAGTCAATTCAAGCATTTGAGTGATAATTCACTCATCCCAGGGAATAGCACATACATACATTACATATATGCATACATCTTCATTATAGACTGTTATGCTTTTCAGCGTTCAGTCTGCAAGCCTCTGTGAATTTACTTATCACCGCCACATTCCTCTATCATTGGCTATTCTATAGCCACGTTTAATTTTATACCACTTATCTTTAAATCGTTAGAAAGTGAATCTAACCATCGTCGTCTTCATCTCCCTCTACTCCTCTTACCCTCCATAACAGAGCCCTTTATATTCCTAGGTAACCTACCCTCCTCCATTCGCCTCACATGGGGCGGGTTATGCGTATATCTTCATCCATCGAGTTCATTCCTAACTTACTCTTTATTTCCTCATTCCGTGTACCCTCCTGCCATTGCTCACACCTGTTTGTACAGCAATCAGTCTCGTCTCTTTGATGTATGTTATTTCTAATTTATGAGTAAGATATGAGTACACCAGTTATGTTCCCTGCCTACAGTTTCCGAGACGGGAAGTCATATTCACTCAAAACCGCTCGAGGAAACCAGATATCAATTTTAAGCGGAAGTAAATAATTTGTATTAGTGTGTCACAAGGCACAAGGAATGTGTTTGTTCCGACCTTTAAGACTGTAAATAGCTGATTAATGTTATCCTGTCCTAACATGCCCCAAGTCCCTAAGAAGGCTGTCGCCAACCAATGTGATAATGTGTTTGTCCCAATTCTAAGATTGTAAATAGTTACTCATTGTTATCATGTTTCCAAAGGAAGCTGCCGCCAACTAATCGCTTGAGGCAACTTCCTCTTATTGACTGTTTGTCTCCTATCACCAGCGGCACTGCTGACCAACATCCGCTCATGTGATATTGTATCATACTTGTTGTTTTCCCCTTAATGATAAGTAAGGGATATCATAGTATAAAAGCAGACTCCACAATGTATCGGAGCTCACAACTTTAGATTAAGTCTTAGTGTGTAGACCACCAGGTCATATTCGACTTGAGAATAAAACATTGATAAAATTTGTGACTTCTTCTTCTACCAGTCAGTACTGCGAACCGACGGTCGAACTTGTGACCATTGTAGTAAATCCAAAAAACGACTACAAAAACTTAACTGGGGGCCCGCTCCGGGATAGGCAAGCCGTCTATCCTAGCCAGATCGACTACAGAGCAGATTGGAGGTGAGCGACAACTTCTACGAGAGGCTTTCGGCTTTGACCACACTAGTTGGACTTTGCTGCTGCCCGCCTGCCGATTTGCCAGCTGCCTATCCGTCAAAACTGCCGCAACTGACGACCAGAGGGGAAGCCGCCGACCATCCACTGCAGACCGAGGATGCTGAAATTGCTGTTCATCTTTTCAAGCCTGTAAGTGAATATCAACAAATTTTTTCAATGTGCTATTTCTAAAAACGTGCTAACGGTAAAATAGCCGCCTTCACTTTACGTGCCAACGGTAAACTGCCGCCTTCACTTTAGAAATATTATTCTGTGAGCCCAAGTTCAGAATAGCCTGGTTCATTTTTTTAAGCTCAATTAAGTTCAATTAGTTTAAGTAAAAAGAATAATACAAATTATTCAAACACTAAATAAGCATATTTTCCTTTCAATTAGATGGCGAATTAGTGGGATTGAATAAATGCGCTGCTTTTTCAATATCAAATTGAATTAAAACATTACTAACAACTAAATAAGCATATTTCCCTTCAATTAGATGGAGAATTAGTGGGATCGAATAGATGCGCTGCTTTTTCAATATCAAATTGAATTAAACTTTACAAAATATAAATAAGCATATTTCCTTTCAATTGTAATGAGAATTAGTGAGATCGAATAGATGCGTTGCTTTTTCAAATATCAATTGAATTAAATCAATGAATTACTAACTACTTAATTTATATATTTATTTTAATTGAATGTGAATTAGTAAGATCAAACAGATACGTTACTCTTCACAATCAATTACATTAGTTAATTAATTAAATAATTGTATTTACGGCAAAACAAAATTTTTAACTTAAGAAATGGAAGGAGAATTACTCTCAAAATTTGAATATGCCCACATACAATTATTGCCAGAATTTGATGGCACCTCTTCTTGTAGCCTAGATTATTTTATTGCTAGGTGCGACTCATTTCTGAATAATTTCAGAAGAGTAGCAACAGTCCCTCATGCGGACTTAATTAACGATTTCCTATTTAATGTAGTGAAATCAAAACTCAAAGGAGAAGCGAGAAGTATATTAGACTTAGATGCTAATACTAACTATGACAGATTCAAAGAAAAGCTTGTCTCAAAATACGGAGATGTTAGAAACGAGCGACTTCTGCTCCAAGAAATTTCTAACTGTTTCCAAAAGCATAATGAACCTTACACCAATTACCACGAACGATTAGAAGCACTAATTCTTAGATATAAGAGCCTGTGTAAACTCAACTATAGAGATCAGGTTCTAGACTTGAAGTTGAGAGAAATAGAGGAGCTAGGTCTGAGCACATTTAAAGCCGGAATATTAGAACCATACCGAGCCTTCTTACGTTACGCTCATGTCCCAGATTTAAGTCATGCACTTAGAATTTGCAGATCATATGATAATGATAGAGCACATGAGAGCTATATGGATCAATTAAGAGGGGGACATAAACAATTTCTCCACAAACCTGTTCCTAAACACTTGCCTAACACGAATCACAATCCATTCACACCTCAGAGTTTCTTACCGAGGTCAGGTCCTCAAATTATGCATAATACGCATAATCCAGTACCACAGAACGTACAAAGTCAACCCAACAATCGGACCAACTTTGTCTCGTCCAATACACCACCACAAATCACGCAACAAAGAAACACAATACCCATGAGGCCACCACAGCCGACAAATCGTCCTTACCCTACTCCGAATAATATTGGAAGACGTTTCGCTCCGTCAGATCGAAATCTTCCAAGACCCATGTCAGGTGTCTCAACAATCAGAGGTAATTTAAATTCTCACGCAGAGAATCCCCAGCACGCAGAATTTGAAAACCGTCATTCTGAAATTCCACATGTCGAAGAATTGGAACAAGATTTCCAATACCGCTACGACTCATATTTAGAGCCAGTAGAACAATTCGAATCAGAAATTGAAACACAAAATCAGGGTTTTCGCTTGGCCCAGCCGTCACGGTCGAAGACCTAAACAATATCTATAATGCACCTCAACTACCATTTATTAGTTTGCACGGACTTAAAATCCTAGTTGATAGTGGAGCTTGTAATTCTATAATGAATCCAAGCGTAGCATTCGCATGCTTTGCTGATCATTTATTTAAGGAACCATTTTGTATTCAGTCAGTTCATGCCCAAACAATAGGCAATGATAATGTAAGCTTTCCAATTTTTTCTGAATACAATATTGACTCTCCAGTGAAATTTAGAGTAATGAAATGGCATAAATATTTCGATGCTTTAATTGGTACCACAGATTTCGCCAGACTAGGCGCGAAGATAGACTACAGTACTAATAAACTTACTCTATCAGGACAAGAAATACCACTTCATTTTCACTCACTTACCGAGCAGAAACTCACACAGCCTGCAGAAGAACCACACTTCATCTCAATTCCAATTAACCTTAAACAGGAAGATGTATATCTTCCCCAGTTTGAGCATAATGGACTTCACTTTTCTGATGCAATCCTGAATGCGAAGGATTACCAAGTACTTTATCCAAGTAAGACACATCAAAAACCAAATTTCAAAGAACCCATATTGGTCGAACCAATTGAAAACGTGGACATTCAGCCACTAGAAATCAATTCCATAACAGATAGAGACATAAAGGAATATCTCAGAACACAACACATAAATGAGCTAGAAAGAGACGCTATCCACAGTCTCTGTTCTGAATACTCTGATATATTTTATTACCCTGGTTGCGATTTATCGTTTACCAATGTAGTAAAACATTACATACGGACTACTGACGAAGAACCAGTATACCAAAGAAACTATAGATATCCACCTCATTTGAAAGAAATAATTAACAAGGAAGTAGAAAAGCTTTTAGAACAAGGCATAGTAGTTCCTAGCGAGTCGCCTTATTGTAACCCAGTCTGGATTGTTCCCAAAAAGCTAGACGCTTCAGGACAAAGAAAATGGCGTCTGGTCACGGACTTCCGTCAGCTCAATAAAAAGACTATCGAAGATAAATACCCACTTCCCAGAATCGAAGAGATTCTCGACAATCTAGGGCGCTGCCAATATTTCAGCACCTTAGACCTGGCACAGGGTTTCCATCAAATAGAAATGGACCCCATATCAGTAGAGAAGACCGCCTTTTCGGTCGACAATAGGCACCTAATGTTCAAAAGAATGCCTTTCGGGCTTAAAAATGCCCCAGCCACATTTCAACGCGTTATGGATAACGTTTTGCGACCATTTCTATACAAGTTTTGTTTCGTTTATATGGACGATATAATTCTTTTCAGCAAATCTCTAGAAGAGCATATGCAACACTTGTCCCAAGTATTTCAAAAACTTAGAGAAGTCAACCTGAAGGTACAACTGGACAAGACTGAATTCCTTCATAAGGAAGTAGCCTTTTTGGGTCACGTTGTGACACAAACTGGAATCAAACCGAATCCAGACAAAATTAAAGCTGTCAAAGAATATCCCGTCCCCAAGACCACCAAAGAGATTAAGCAATTTCTCGGATTGGCTGGTTTTTATAGGAGATTTATTCAGAACTTTGCGAAAATTGCACAACCTATAACACGGTATTTAAAGAAAGGAGCTAAAATTGATACAGAAGATTCTGAATATCAGAATGCGTTTAGAACACTCAAGACCCTTCTAATAAACGCCCCTGTCCTAAGCTATCCAGATTTTAATGAGTCTTTCACTCTGACAACTGATAGTTCAGACTTCGCAATTGGAAGCGTTCTTTCACAAAAGGGACATCCTATTGCTTACTATTCACGGACACTAAACCCAACCGAACGAAAATATTCAACTATCGAAAGAGAATTACTCGCCATAGTAGATAGTTGCAAACATTTCAAGCCCTACTTATATGGAAGGCATTTCCAAGTAGAAAGTGACCACAGACCACTACAGTGGCTCTTCACTTTGAAAGACCCGAGTTCGAGACTGTATCGCTGGAAAATCAAACTAGAAGAATTTGATTTCGATATAAATTATGTAAAAGGAAAAACCAACTATGTCGCGGATGCCTTGTCTCGAATTGAGATAAACGCAAACGAAGAAACAGACTCTAATTTAGCTATAGCTGAAAATGACGGATATCAAGATGACATTGATAACCAAACTATACACTCTAACCAGGAAGATCCCATTTTCACGTTAAAAGCTTCCGAAAGGAACTTAAATCAAAACCGCAATCAAATCATTGTAAAATATGGAAACTCTCCCAAATTAATTAAACAGACACTATTCAGAAAGAACACACGACATTACATGATAGTCACAAAAACAAACCTTTACCAAGATTTGAAAGATCTCCTACTAAAGGTAATAATAACTTCAAACAAATATGCTGTTTTCTTTGATGATATAACTTTAGAAATTCCCTTCATTAGAACTTGCCAGAAACTGTTCACTTCTGAACTCATAATTATCAGAGCATCAAAATTGTTGGAAGATGTAGAAAACTCCGAAAAACAAAAGCATTTAATTTTGCAATACCACTCAATTAATCACAATGGAACCTCAGAGACCATAGATCACTTGCAAACCAAGTACTACTGGCCTCACTTAAGAGAACAAGTTCGAAACTTGATCAATCAGTGTAATCTATGTCAGCGAAATAAGTATGAAAGACATCCCAACCGGGTTGAGAACCAAGGACCGATAACAGCAGACCACCCTTTCGCTCAAGTCCACATAGATACATTCCATTTTGAGCAAATACGGATTTTGACAATACTAGACGTATTCTCCAAATACGGCCAAGCCTATATATTGTCAGATGGCACAGCTCTTGCTGTATTAAATAAGTTACAACTTTATTTCTCACACCATGGCCTGCCTAAAAAGATCACACACGATCAAGGCGGAGAATTTGAAAACAATATTATAAAAGAATATTGCAAAGCTTCAAACATCGAGTATCACGCAACCACTCCACTGAACTCCTCATCTAACTCTCCTGTAGAGAGGTTCAATTCTACACTGCTCGAAAAACTACGCATTTCAAGAGACAATGACAAGTTCTCTCCTATATCCGAACTCTTAGTGAACATCATCATAAACTACAACTCTTCAGTACACTCGACAACCAAGAAACCACCTTTTAATATACTCTATGGACCCTACTACGATGTATTAGATCACATTTTTTCTCCCACGCCAAAAATCAATGAATACATTCAAAGACAAAGTGACCAATTTCGAATCCTAAATGAAAAGAATCCTAAACCAAACAATCCTACCTTTGAACACTCCTACAAAATCGGAGAAACTGTTTACGTAGCAAATCCATTGACTAGAAATAAAAAGTCAAAGAATTTGTACAATGAAGGTATCATAACTAAAATAGAAGGTAATAAAGTACACTGTACAATGAAAAATGGCAAAGTGCATGTCAGAAATTTTAGAGACATAAAACCTAAGAGGAAAATCTCTTCTCTTCCAGATTCCTCTCAGGATATGGCTCAATTAACGTCAGAAAAATAAAAACCCAGGGATTCTACGCAGATTCACTTGGACCTGCGGTAATAATCAACAACTATCACAAATTCATGTTTCATTTCAACCTAACTAATTTATTTCAATCGTATATTAATACTCAAAATGCAGTTTCATCTCTTATAACGTATTCTAATAACACTTTCCCATATCTATCACAAGAATTAACTGATACACTAAAAGATACGCAGGATGAGCTAAATAAACTTCTACCTATAAAACACAGAAATAAACGTGGACTCATTAACGGCCTAGGTAAAGTAATTAAATTTATCTCAGGTAATTTAGATCAAGATGATTTAGATAATTTACAAAAACAAATTAAATCATTAAGGCAAGGCAATATTAAAGAAATTCAACACATTAATAGCCTTGTATCATTTAGTAACTCTATTGCTAATAAATTTTATAAAGAAATGAACCATGTCAACCTCAATCTGGGTATAATTAAAGATAAGCTAGAGAAGGCAGATTTCAAAATAAGCACATTGGAACATCATCAATACGTGTTAATGTGTGTGAACAAATTAAGAAGAATCATCAAGACGTTGGAAGACACCATCAGCCTTTCCTTCAACGACATAACCAATATAGAACTGTTTTCTCAAGAAGATGTACGAAATATTGTAAAACATTTGTATTCTATTTATCCTACAAAATCCCTAATACATGCTGATCCTTACCACCTGTATGAAAATTTAAAATTCACCAAAACCCAAACAATAATGTTGGATACAGAGTTAATTGTAATCCTTTCTGTACCTATTACAGATGAAAATAATTATCAATTGTATCAGATTTACCCTGTACCTACTGTTGATAATATTGTATTTATTCCCTCTGAAAAATATTATTTACAGGGACCCACATCAAAATGGTCTACTATACCATGTATTAAAGGAACACAAACTTATGTGTGTATCCATTATACAATAAGAGTAACACCTTGTAATTTAACTAAAACTACTGGATGTGAATTTGCTAGTGTTAAAAACAATGTGCAAATATTTCAAGCGCTAAATAATGAGCGTCTCCTTTTCTTTAGTGCTAAGCAAGAGACACTGTTACAAACGTGTGCTAATAACCAAAAGACTGTACGAGTTACAGGACCAAATATTGTGTATTCAAATGACTCATGTTCAATTTCCACTATGGGAATCACGTTGGAACCAAAACCAACGAATTACTTTAAGCAATTTCCTCTTTTGTATGTGCAAAAAGAACTCTATATAAAACATGAAGTAAACTTCATATATTCGCATCTCGATGCAAATGAACTGAAACTAGATATAAAACCAATTACTCCAAAGTATGATGTTGTAAAAGAATTTACTCCAATTAATGGAATAATTATTTGTATTGTACTATGTATTGTAATATTAGTATGTAGAAAAAGATTGTATCAAATATGTGAAAAATTGTATGAAAAATGTAAAACAAGAAAGTTAAGGGTTACTGAGGTCAGTAACGATAATCTAAGGGGGGAGGAGTTATGTTCCCTGCCTACAGTTTCCGAGACGGGAAGTCATATTCACTCAAAACCGCTCGAGGAAACCAGATATCAATTTTAAGCGGAAGTAAATAATTTGTATTAGTGTGTCACAAGGCACAAGGAATGTGTTTGTTCCGACCTTTAAGACTGTAAATAGCTGATTAATGTTATCCTGTCCTAACATGCCCCAAGTCCCTAAGAAGGCTGTCGCCAACCAATGTGATAATGTGTTTGTCCCAATTCTAAGATTGTAAATAGTTACTCATTGTTATCATGTTTCCAAAGGAAGCTGCCGCCAACTAATCGCTTGAGGCAACTTCCTCTTATTGACTGTTTGTCTCCTATCACCAGCGGCACTGCTGACCAACATCCGCTCATGTGATATTGTATCATACTTGTTGTTTTCCCCTTAATGATAAGTAAGGGATATCATAGTATAAAAGCAGACTCCACAATGTATCGGAGCTCACAACTTTAGATTAAGTCTTAGTGTGTAGACCACCAGGTCATATTCGACTTGAGAATAAAACATTGATAAAATTTGTGACTTCTTCTTCTACCAGTCAGTACTGCGAACCGACGGTCGAACTTGTGACCATTGTAGTAAATCCAAAAAACGACTACAAAAACTTAACTCACCCAGCTTTCACTCCCGTAAAAAAAGAGTTGCTCCGAAAACAGACCGATGTAAAGATACTTTCGTCCGGGAGCTGACTTCCTTCTTACAGAATAATATTCATAGCAACTGAGAGCTCACTGCATTATCTTTATTGCAACTTGATTAAATCGCACTTATTTCTTGTCTTGGTTTATATGGCGGGACTCAGGCTATTCTGTCCGACTATACATACACCTACATGAAGAGTTAAATATACACTAAATTATCTACAATTTAATATTTTAAGGTATCAATTAAATGTTTTAATTAACCTAATAACTCAGCTATGATATAATCCTACTATGTTATAAGAAATTATTATCATTTATTAACCAGAACTGACAGAGTTTCTTAAAGCGGAGGTGGTTTGACACGCTCCTAACTTCAGCAGGTAGGGAATTCCAAATTCGGCTGGCGGCGACTATAAATGATCTACTGTAGCCAGTTGAGCGGTGAATGGGAATGCTTAGTACTGACGTGGACAATGATCTGGCAGGAATACTAGAAGGTGATGCTAGGTAATGAAATTGTGTGGAAAGGTATTCTGGGGTTCAGTATAAGATGTAAGAAGGAAACAGTGTGTAAATTTCGTCGCTCTCTTAAGCGAATCCATGAAAGTCTATCAAATGCGTGAGAAATATGGCCAAACCTTGGTATGTCTGAAATAAATCGAACACATGCGTTATGTGCCTTTTGGAGCTTGATGGAAAGTGAGGCGTTCAGGTTACTGTATACTACGTCACAGTAGTCGAATATTGGCGTTACCATACTTTGGATAAGCAGTTTTCTTGCAGTTTGGGGGATTAAATCTCTGAGTTCCTTAAGGGAATGTAAGGAATAAAACACTCGCTGACATATACCTGTCACATGATACTTCCAACTAAGCTTTTTATCCATTATCATCCCTAGGAGAACACGCATCCTAAATACTTGAAATTCTCTACCTGTTCCAGTTTTGTAACCCGAATATGACAATTCAGTTCCCATGGATTCCTTACCTCCTTACATTAATTTAGTCTTAGAAAGATAATTCTAATTTTCATACCATACTCATTCTACGTATTTTCAAATTGCAAGATATTAGACTGCAGGATTTCCTGGCATTAGGACTAAGTCGTCAGTATAGGCCAGACTGCTTACTACTTACAAGATAAGTAAAAAAACAGGGAAAGATTTTTTTGTTTATTTAAACAATACGTAATCGCCGATTCACCAAATGTTGCTTTAAGTCAGAATAGTAATGAAATATCAGGTTTGGATCATCAATGAAATTGACTGTTCTTTATGGACCAGGAATTATATTCGTATGCGGAATAGTCAAACCAAAACTGGTGTAAACCATATTTCTGTCCTGTTAGCTAATAAGATTTGACAGTCATTAACGGAAACAGCTTTGGAAATTCACTACCATTAATTCCAAACGGACTTATCTGGTTAAAGCCACTTTTATTAACAATATTCAGAATAATAACAAGACAACATACTTATATAGTTCTTACCGGGCACAGTTTTGTATTCTTAAATAATGTGGAAATGAAATTTGGCCTTTTCCTCAATATTATTACTAAATGACTTATCTTGTTAGTGTCAATGGAGACCTGGCTGAGTGGCTCGTAAGACGGTTGAGGCGCTGGCCTTCTGACCCAACTTGGCAGGTTCGATTCTGGCTTAGTCCGATGGTATTTGAAGGTGCTCAAATTCGTCAGCCTCGTGTTGGTAGATTTACTGGCACGTAAAAGAACTCCTGTGGGACTGAATTGCGGCACCTCGGCGTCTCCGAAAACCGATCAAGTAGTTAGTACATTAGTATTAGTGTCACAGGATACAGAGCATAGTAGCTTATTGCGAAAATTAAACAAAGGAAAAAAATACATCTACTTTTTCTCCGGAATGGGTGAATTAATTAAGGGAAGTATTTCCATATGGACAGTGCGTTTTACAATTCGTTTCTAAGACATATACAGATTAGAAATAGACGTAATCGTCGATCTACTATATGAATTCAAAAGTCATTATTCTTATTCTTATTCTCCTTCTTCTTCTTCTTGTTATTATTATTTTATACATGGAGTTGAGCCTCTATGGACTGCGTGGTAACAACCAATTTCAGTTTAGTGTCCAGGTCTTGTTCTTGTTCCGGCTTTGACTTCGCGCCAGTATCTTCTGAGCCCATCGACGAGTGCCTGTTTATGCCCTTCAGACAAAGGTCCTCTCCGTCGTCTTCCGGAAGTTGATGCAATTTATTATTATTACTATTACTATTATTATTATTATTATTATTATTATTATTATTATTATTACACAATTTTTTCCTTCAAATGACCGCGTAAAATAGGCCTATGTATTCATCATCCTGGATATATTCTAGTTCTACTTTACATTTCTGTTTCCGCCTCTCTTCTGTTTAGACGTTATTTCCTTTTCCATTTTTCTTCTCCTGGAATTTACGTAAGTTTTGTATGCACCTTCTGAAAGTAGATTTGTGTTGTTAAGTAGGTATTTTGTTATCCTAGGCTCGGCCTTATGTTTCTTTATTCCTTAGATCCGCTGGTTACTATTTATACTAATGTAAATATGGCTGAAATTCGCTTTGTAAATCCGCTGTTTACCATTCATACTACTGTAAATACGGCTGAAAGTTCGCTTCGTAAATTCGCTGTTATCCGCCCTTGTTACGTGATCAAAGATCCTAATTCTTCTTTTTTAGAATATATATGATATCCTTTCGTTTTATTAATCTTCGTACAGGCCTTTATCCTTACTATGCCTAAACTCTCCACTCACCGTTTTTAGTTCCTAGATTTTATCTCAGATTCTTTTCTTTTCATTTCTCTATTTCTTCTGCTCCTCCTGTTTTCACGGGGAGCATACAATCATACTTTGGCATAGAAAAACATATCATTTTCGATAATACTTAATTAATAAGTCACACATAATGTGAATCCTGGACAGATAGGAGGACTGAATACAATTCATCCCATGAAACGTTTCCCATATAAAAGTTATACAACAGTGCGATTAAGATTAAATGGCTTTTTTCTGAATTGGGTTGATCAAAATTCGGATTTTAACTGTCAAATTCGACGGCAAGATAGTGATGTTTTCATGTTTATTAATGGCTGAATTCTTCACCGGAAAGTAGACAGATCGAGACTACATTTTGTCAGGTCAGCAGTAGACTGAAGCTGTACTTGTCTTCTATCCTCATACACAGCAGTACAAGTACGTTCGTGTGCTGTCCGGAACAGTGAATGATCTCAGTGATAATTAGCTCACTAACGAATAGTGCTTGGTGATACACACATCGCACGGTATAGGGGACACTTGTCTATCACGAATCCTCTGCATTACCACGTTAATGCAAGAATTACATAGGTCGTGTGGATTATCCTCGTCTGTCCAAGGTGGCCTTCTAAGGATAGGAATCTAGATTCAGGTAAGTTATTCAATTTCTATCTATCGGAAGACTTGACCTGTGCAGACAGTGAACATTCTAAAGTATCAAATGTAGTTTTCCGTGAGGAGTAAGGAGTATCGCACCTCATTTGACCATCACGGACAAGACCGAGTAAGGCTTGTGATCAGTGTGAATCAAGAGTACTTTGTAGTTCTCAGCATTTGTCACACTCCATTGTTAACACCTTTCCGTACACAGCAAGTGGATTTTGATACAGATCTTAACAACTCTATTTGCGAGCATTTCTTTGATCGTCATATTAGTTAACAGTCAAATTGTTTGCTTGTCATATCAAAACAACGCGCACTATTATCAATATTCCCTCTGTAACGTTACATGATTTATTCCGTGATCGAACACAACTATTTACTCTGCGGCAGTTCACTGTATAACAATTGCTGTAAAAGGTATCTATTGAGGAAATCAGAGAACAGAAACCTCTTTACAATTTCAGTATTATGATGCAACAAAGTTTCAAAATGTTTTCCCACTTGTTCAAAAATTGATAAAACTACATTAAGGTGTAAAGGAAGATTTATAATTTGAGTACCTGATCAGTACCCAGCGATAAACGCAAAAGTTTTAACAAAACAACCAAATTTTTAACAACTAAATTTTGAAATAATTACGGCCTTGATTCTTGTTGGCACACTTGGTTTTACTGAGATCTGACGAATTTGACAACATATGATGACCAATTATGAAAGGTATGATATTTGAATTCCCAAATCATTCCTCTGCCTGGCACCAAAGTTTGGTTCTTAGACAACGGTACCTGAAACGAAATATTCTCAATCTTATTCATGCTACGTTTCGGGTTAGTAGTTGAAACTCCAATTGACTATACGGTAAGGACATTCTGGTTAAATACGAATTATTTTCTACCTCTACTGTAGACTGCTAGTAGAGAAGAGTGTCAGAAAAAAACGGAGAAAATCTATCGATTCTCCAACTGAAGATGATGATGATGATGATGATGATGATGTTTGTTGTTTAAATAGGACTAACATCTAGGTCATCGGCCCCTAATGGCACGTAATGAGACGAAATGTAAGGACAATTAAAAATCCATAATCCTCCACTGACCAGAATTCAGAACGTGAGGACGAAGAATGAATGAATGGATATGAAGTTAAAACAATCATTGGATCCGACACACAATGTCCGACACGCCCAGAAACTAGCGTTAAACAATAGTATTACTGACCAAGGGACTACTTCTAAAGCACAATACCAAATCGATCATGCTTGCAGTCTAAATGGGTCCAAAATGCAAGTCATCGGTCCCTAATAATGGTACTTATCGCTAGGAAAGTAGAACCATGCTATTTGTCATGTTGCGGTACTAATCAAAAGTAGCGTAAACTCGCGGTATTCCACACATTATGGTACTCCTCACAGGTAATATAATGCGCACATGTAACGCAGACTTATGGTGTTTCGCAAATCGTGTCGCTATTTACAGGCAACGCAAACCTATACAGGCAACGCAACCTATGATATTCTTCACATAAGTGGACTAACAACAGAAACTCACACTCTCCCGTTGTGTTCCTCACATAGTGGGAACTAATCACAGGCAAGGCAGAACCATGGTGTCGCTCATATAGTTGTACTAATCACAGGTACTCTAAAATGCGTCCTGAGCACACATTGTGGCTACTAATCACAAACCTATTTTGTACCTAACATAGTGGTACTATGCGCAAGTAAAAGCGACCTATGGTGTCCCCTGCGTGGTGGTACTAATTACAAGTAGTATCATGGTTCTAATTTGATCACCCCTTTGTCGCCCCTTTTAGTCACCTCTTACGACAGGCCGGTGATACCGTGGGTGTATTCTTCATCTGCGTCCCCCACCCACAGGGGTTGTGTGTTTGATCCGCGAGATGTATTTTATTCCCCTCAAGTCCGCCGGCAAGCCAGTTAGGTCCCCCATATCTGCCACCTGAGACGCGCCACGTGGGAGTTATCACCTCTCCCACTGCTACGCCAGCCTAGTAGGTTTGTGGGATTCTCCAACTTGCTTAGCATAAAATTCACATGCAGTAATCGAGAATTGAACCCAAGATGCATTCGTGAAAGTTTGACTTGAAATTATTTGAATTACGCATGGGCAGTTTGATGAACAGTATTACTTATAATAAGAACATGACAATTGCCGCATGGAAACTAAAACGGCGGAGCATTTCAAAATTTATCGGCTGTAGTGATGGATAAAAATTGTATCAACAGTATCAATAAAAAAAATTCTCGTCCTCTTTATCATACAGTAGAAAGAATATTTTGAACAACCAAATTTTGCAATAATGACGGCCTCAATTCTTGTTGACTAAGCATCGAAAAGTATGATATTTAAATTCCGAAATTATTCCTCTACTTGGCACAAACGTTATGAATTACATCACTCACAGGACAAGGTGCCAGTGGCAAATGCTGCATGAGTAAAATAATGTGGCAGAGGAGGGTAGCTAATAACAAAAATAATGAGTTATGATTAAAATGAATTAGGCCTACCTTCACAAGTAAAATATTTGTAAAAGGTAGCGAAATAGTTTTGCAGAAGAAATACGCGTATTAAACTGGAGTACTCTGATAAAAATAGGGAAAGATTATAAGAATCGGAGAGTTATTATAAAAGTCTGAGGTAGTTACCCGTACAAATATAATATTTCTGAAGTTTTGTGTAATATTCGAAACTTGAAGTCCCAATTATTTAGTATTATTTCTCTGACTTATGTATTGTCAGAACTTAAATAAGATAAAGTTACTTTATAAAGGAATGGAATTATCTTCTGCGTAATGGTTTTAGATGTGTTAATATCATTTAAAATAAGCATCCATATAACCACCCCCACCCAACATGAATATCATAATTAGTCATCAGTCATCAATGACCTGTATTTAGGGATGTCGCTCAGGTGATAGATTTCCTGTCAATTGCTATCTTAGCCAAGTCTTAAATGTTTTCAAAGAATTTGGAAATTTATCAAAAATTTTCCTGGGTAAATTAATCCAATCCCTCTTAATGTTAAGAAAATGGGGGTAATTTGAAACGCTTACAGCTCCCTTCCGGTCGATGAGCTAGATGACAGGCTATTTTAAACACAAATCATCATGATCATCATCATCATCATAGCTCCCTTCGCTTACTACCCTATGCCTAAGTAACAAAGCGGCGTTCTACAAAACAGAAGTGTCAGAACTTTACATAACAAAAAATGTTTATCTAATTAATATTTGTTGATGTGGCGTAATCACATGTTTGCATTAATTTTGAGGCTATAACTTGAAAAGTCGAAAAACATTGAGCAACGAGCGAGAAGTCATCAATATTGTTTGTTTAACAGAAAACATGGTTCCGATAAATAAGAGATACGAAAATCAATACCATCAAAAGCAGGAAGAAATAAAGGACGAATTTGGCCAAGTCCGACGCAAAGGGTGTATTTGAACTCAGGTATTCTCTTACTCTCCATGACCGAGTCCACTATACTGCTAGGTAACCTGTAATCCTCCAGTCACCTCACATGACCCCAACACCGAAGACGGTTTATGCGCGAAGCCTTCCTTTCCTTACTCCTATGTACTATATTCCTACTTCTTTAATGTGAAGAAAGGTATGTCAAGTGGTTAGTTTATAAATACATCTAGCGAAAGGAGACTCACTTCTTCGGAAAGAATATTCTTATTTCATTTCATACAGATGTTGTGTTGCACTTGAGCTTCGTGGTTGTGTTTGACAGCTGTCAGGAAAGCAAATACGTGATCCGGAAGGAAGTAGTAGTTAAAATTCAAAGACTGGATGAACATAAAATGAGTACCTCTGTTTTATTACTGCTTTTATGACCATTTAGTTGGAGAGATTTCCGCCGGACGAACTAATAATATTTTATTGTCATTCAAAGAGACCTCTCGTTTCTCCTATCAGGCGGATGCCATGGCAATTGAAACAAATATTGTTGTCCATGTATAACTCAACGGAAAACTGTGACATTTCCTAATCGATTGAGATTATCAGTATATTAAAAGAGTTTACTAAAAACAGCTTTGGAAAATCCGTCTGTCCGTTCTACTGCTTCATCTTTATTTTGTTCTCTCCGGAATTACCTGCCGGTGAATCATGAGGCATTGATAGATCTGTAAGTTCAGCCAACTTCGAGTAATCACAAAATCAAGTCATTAAATGATCTCTCCAATAATTACAGCCGAAGGCTTACCCTAACCTGCAATACATTCTGTACTCAGCAGGTTGCTAAACGACTAACATTTGCATTAATATTCTGATATACGTGATTTCCATCCTTAGTAGTGTCATTGCAGGCAGCCGTGTTTGATTAATACCTGTCAAGCCAGAGAGTATACACTTCCTCTGACACGGAAGAATACTATTCCCTGCTAAATACTCTTTGATTTTCTAACCTTTCCCGGCTTCCAAATATATTCAACAGTTGGCTAGAGCGTTCCTAGTAACTTACATGCTATTAACAGAAAGAATTATCCGTACAAACGAACCCCATCATGACATACAACTTAGACATTATTCGGGAACTCCTAAGGATAACGTATCTACACTAGAAAGGGTGAAGGCCTTGTATCTTAGAATATTTCACTCCCTGGCAAACAACGCTCCATAAACCTATGAAGTCACAAGACAACCGTTCTTTATAGAACTGCGATTAAAAATGTCATTGCCTTCTTGCTTGCTTGTTGTTTTAAGGGGCATAACATCGAAGGTCATCGGCCAAATTGCCTTCTTTACATCAAGAACTTCAGCATAAAGAAGTGAATATATGTATAAAATGTTACCAAACAGACGGCTTGATGACGTCAGGATGGATGAATTGTTAATGCGAACTGCGGCATACCATACATAACGCGCTTCTCATTAAATGTCCATAAAACCATTGAAAATGGCAGGCAAAACAATACAACTAAGGCAGGAATATCGAGACGAGTTATCTGACCTACAGTATTTGTAACGAATGCTGTGGAAAGTCCGGGTCCTCGAGTTATTATTATTATTATTATTATTATTATTATTATTATTATTATTATTATTATTATTATTATTAAAATTAGAGCCCCGAAGTTTGGCAAAATGCCTTTTTAATCTGAGTTCATATTCAAACATGTCAAACATGTTTCCGTACGTTTGGGAACGGTAGGACCAGTTACTATTTGTCCTTTTTTCACTAGTTTAGCTTCCGTAGAGTATTTCATAGTTTATTATTCTTCTTGTTAATCTGTTTACTTTTCAGGGTTGGCTTTTCCCTCGGACTCAGCGAGTGATCCCCACCGCTACCACCTCGAGGGCAGTGCCCTGGAGCGTGAGAATTTGGGTCGGGGATACAACTGGGGAGATTGACCAGTACCTCTCCCAGGCGGCCTCACTTGCTATGCTGAACAGGGGCCTTGGTGGGGGATGGGAAGATGGAAGGAAGCGGTCGTGGCCTTAGGGTAGGTACCATCCCGGCATTTGCCTGGAGGAGAAGTGGGAAACCACGGAAAATCACTTCCAGGATGGCTGAGGTGGGAATCGTCCCCACCTCTACTCAGTTGACCTCCTGAGGCTGAGTGGACCCGGTTCCAGCCCTCATACCACGTTTCAAATTTCGTGTCAGAGCCGGGAATCGAACACGGCCTCCGGGGGTGTTAGCTAAATTTAATGCCTTTATTGCACTTTTTACGCTGTTATGTAAATTCTCCGCTGTTATGTATGAATTAAAATTAATGAATGGAAAGAAAGTGTATAAAAATGTAATGTACTGTGTTAATTATTTTAATGCTATTTATTCGGGGCGTCGACCTAAGAAGATCTTTTGCCCCTACTTTGCACCATATGGTGTGAACCTGTGTGCATTTGGAAATGGTGGAAGTATAAGGTGTTGAATGTGAGGAAAGGAACATTAAAGACGCACAAACACCCATTTCCCAGGCCAGCGATATTAATAATTTACAACAAAAAACCCCTGACCCGATCGGGAATCGAACCCGGGGCCGCCGGGTGACAGGCGGACACGTTGCCCCCAACACCGCAGGTACGAACAAGGGTATTAATAACAAATAAAAGCTATATTTTAAATTAATAGATAAAAATACCTTCTCTGGGTACTCCGGTTTTCCCTGTCATCATTCATTCCAGCAACACTCTCCATTATCATTTCATAGCATCTATCAGTCATTAATCAATCAATCACTTAGGGAGTGGCGACCCCATCGTACTAATAGCCTATGTATGATTCATTCATTACATCCCTGACCCGGTCAAAGACTGGAAAACAGGTTGTAGGCTTTCATTTCAGATAAAAAAATACCATTTACATAAACGATATTTTCATTTTGCACAAACATGTACTGAAACCTCCATAAGCCAAATGGTCGAGAGGGTTGCCAGGTCCTGTCCTTCCTACGTAAAATTAAGTGATGATGGTGATTATTGTTTTAAGAGGAAGAACAACTTGGTAAATATGCTCTATTAACACTAATCAGAAAGAAAATGGAAGAGGTCCCATACTTCGAAAAATAAAGGCATCGGCAAAAGAAAGGGAAGACCACGAAGAGCGTGAAAGTGAAAGACCCCCTTGACCTTGCAAATCTACTACCATCGGCGTCGGAAAAGAACAAGAGTTGACCAACGGACGTCAGACAGAAGAGATAAGTGCGAGGAACCTGACACAAGTAAGTGGAAGCAACGCCAGACTCAGCTAGGGGAACCGTCGTCGTCAACCCACACTCCGCAGTTGAGAGGCCCTGGTCCGCATTTTTTTAGTCGCCTCCTCTTACGACAGACAGGGGATACTGTTGACGTAATTCCATCAATGAGCTGCAGATGTGTGTTACGTAGCTTACAATTAACCATCTTTATTATTTTAGTTCCCACTATCGGCAGCCCTGAAGATGGTTTTCCGTGGTTCCCATTTTCACACCAGGCAAATGCTGGGGCTGTACATTAATTAAGGCCACGGCCGCTTCCTTCCAACTCCTAGGCCTTTCCTATCCCATCGTCGCCATAAGACCTATCTGTGTCGGTGCGACGTAAAGCCCCTAGCAAAAAAATATTATTTTAGTGCTCATTTTTTTACACAAATGCCTATTTTAATTATTTTACTGCCTATTTCCTAAATATTTAGTGCTTATTTGTCTGCTATTTCAGCAAAAATAGATGCCTGGAATTCCGAGATATTATTATTATTATTATTATTATTATTATTATTATTATTATTATTATTATTATTATTATTATTATTATTATTATTATTATTATTATTATTATTATTATTATTATTATTATTGTACCGGGCGGTACACCTCCACGCCGCTAATTTAAAATGTGCGCCATTTGAAACTCCTCTGCTGGAGGAAGTCTGAACTTTATTGATGGTATTAATTTTCAAGTTTCTCAGAAGATGTCACTACGTGGAAAATTTGGAGTTTTTGAACTATGTCATTTTCGACGTATTTTTGTTTTGCTTGTAGTAAGAAGTGTGAACTTTCTCTTCTAGAGGACACTACTGAAGATCAACAATAGTGCACCCTAGTGCGGAGTGAAAGAACTGTTTTTTTTTGGAGAAATTTTTATTTCAAAAGTTTGTTTCTTGTTAAATTTCTTTCTGTTATTGCTTAAGTTGGCTTTATACCCCTCTCTTTCCCCTTGTTTTGTATTTAGCCTATCCCGAATTTCTTTAATTTATTTCTGACCAATTGAATGTAGCTTCTCCCAACTGGAATATGTTGCGGTATCCTACCCAATAAAAGTTTTTGTGGGAGGGTGTTCTCATTCCCCTAACGCGTCGAACCTTCCGCGAGAGGATATAAACTGCTGATTTTTGGGTCTCCGGGCCACTTGTGTTCCATCTTTCAGTGTGTAAAGTACATAGCAGGGGGCGGGAAGCGCCTCTTTCTTCGGCGACAGTCAACAACCAGGTAATGGCCGACTAATTACTTCTTTTCTTGCTTGTTCAGCAGTTTAACTCTCGGGGCGGGTCCGAAGTTTTTCCATTATGTAACCTTCCTTAAAATGTAAAGAAACTTCTATCTATTCTATCTTTTAAACTACATATTGGGATAGAAAGTGCTTAACCCTCTCGAGCTCCCACTCATATTTTTTGAGGTGAACTTATATTTTTCTCAACCTATTCTTCTTCGACTTAATGTAAATTATTTCCTTATTAAGTCACCTCTTTAGTATGGGATTAGCCCTTGTATTAACGGCCTAGTGCCAAGTAGGTTTTAAACAAAGCGTATTAGGAGCGCAAGATCGCCTCCTCTCAAATTGTTATTTTGGAGGTCATGTAATTACCCTTTTTCATTTAATAGACCTCAGTAGGTTGGGTATTTTACCCCTGTGTCTATGTCCCGAGAGGACAACTTGAAGGTGGAGTTTGGTGTGGCCTTTGAGAGGCTTAAAGTTGAGAGCGAGTGGCTCTTTTCGAAAATTGAGTGTTGTATGCCTCGAGGAGGCTTTTCTGTGTAATTTGGAGCAAGTGCTCTGGGACATGAATGGGGTTTTCGGCCCCTCTGGTAAAACTTATTTTGGAGTAAGGTTGGGCTAATTGCCCTAGAAATGTGAATTCGGGGCTCGAAGCCCAAATCCTGTAAATATTGTAACTACCTTTTGACTTGCTACTCTGTACCTGCCATGCTTGTTATTTCTTTATTTTGAAAGAAAAATATAACCTTGTTAAATTTTAAATTAATTTTACTTTCGTAGCTTGAGACCTATTCACCACCCCGCACCTTCTTTCACGCATAACTACCGCAAAAACACGGTAACAAGTGGTAGCAGAGCGTGGTTGAATGGGTCTCATTTTAGCCCCTTTTGACGGCTAAACATTGTTTTGATCCGAACTCTAACCATTTTCTCAGTTGCTGGAATTTTTTGAGTTTTTCAAAATTGTTCTGTCATCATGCCCGGCCCTCGCGATGTTCTCCATCTTAACTACTTGCGCAAGGAGGAGGTGATCTATGAATTGACTATTAGAAATGTGCAATCTGGAGGCACGGTTGCGGTAGACACAAACAAGCCTAGAGAGTCCCTTGAATTACCAATTTCCATCCCCACCTTGGGAGAGAAAGAAATTGACGACTCTCTTTCCACGATCGTCGAGAATATTACTGGGCTAGCCTCTGTAGTTAGTTTTTTTTGATGAAAATGATCCTTCTCCTAATCAAATTAAGCGTGTGCAAGCCAGGCTGTTTCATTTTTCAAATAGAGTTAACGACCTGTTGTCTCTGAAGTTGAATGACGTTCAGAAGAAGGAAGCTAGTACGCTACTTGAAAATATTTCTGAGTTATCTAGCAAGGTCACTCAATTGTTAACTGGGGAAATTCCTCCCAAAATTGATCAACCCACCACGATGAATGCAGGTTCCGAGGAAGAGCCTCCTAAGGGAGAAGTTAATAAGATAACCGTTGCTGCTCAAACTATCTCTGCCCCATTGGACAACGAGTCTGGACGCCGTGCATCGTTGAATAATATACGTTCGGAATTAACTTCCTTGCCATTGAAACCTTTACCTACTATGTCACCCGGGTTCAGCAGTTTGCCTCATCCATTGGCAATGTTGCTCAGAGGTATTTCTAAGTTTTCCGTTAATACCACTAGTGAAGTAATTTCCTTTTTAAGATTTTTAGTTGAATTTCAGGATCATGCCCTTGTGTTTTCTCTTTCTCCATGTCAAATTTTGCAAATTATCTATCCCTATGCAATTGGTAT
Source organism: Anabrus simplex (assembly GCF_040414725.1). NCBI lineage: Eukaryota > Metazoa > Arthropoda > Insecta > Orthoptera > Tettigoniidae > Anabrus > Anabrus simplex. Next base: position 269,383,563 of record NC_090271.1, on the reverse strand, counting down.
TCTCTCTGATAAAATAGTAAGAGCCATTGCCGAGCAATCATCTATTGAGGATTTCCACGCCCACTTGCTAGCTAACTTCATCCCGGCTAGGGCCAGGTCCTCCCTTATTCAGAAGTACTATTATCGTGTACAGCGTTTGGATGAAAACTTGGCTGACTTTATCCAAGATATTAAATTCTATACTAGGGTGTTTGCCCTTCATTTTCCTGAAGATCAAATTGTACAGGCTATTGTAGAAGGAATTTCATCTCCCTATAGGTCATATTTGTGTTTCGCGGCGTGCCCGCAAACTTTCTCCGAACTTGAAGCGTTGGCCGTCTCAGCGGAAGGAGTGAGATACGTTGATTCCTTGCGTGTCGCGAAAGAACCCCCGCCTTCTTTTAGTAATACTCGGCCTCCACCTCGCCGATCAGTCACACCTCGTAAATGTTATGCTTGCGGGTCGCCTGACCATCTTCGCAATAAGTGTCCACTGATCAAGTCTAGTAGGGCAAATAATGGAGCTGGTTCATCACAAGGCTGTTTTAAATGTGGGGCTTTCTCACATATCGTCAAGAATTGCCCAAACTCAAATAGCACCACCTCCTGCTCAACTTCTGGTGCAAATTCCACCAATGCCAATAATAAAATGTGACTAGCGGCTTCGGCTGAGTCGACTCAATCGGCTTCTCAAGGCTCAGCCCCTGGCAAAAAGGTCGTGAATTCAGGGAACGTTCAATTTGCAAATCCATCTTTCGAATGCCCCAAAGAGTGTCTTAGGATTGCGGCGGATACCCCCGCACCTGTTCCTTTTCTCAAGATGGAGTTAAATAACGAGCCTATAACAGCTCTATTAGATTCAGGCAGTGTTTGTTCAATTATTTCGGACCAATGGTATTCAAAATTGAAGTCTGTTTGTAAATTACATGACTATGGCTCATCTACCGTTCAATATGTTTCGGCTAATTCATCTCCATTAGAAATTTTAGGTTCTGTACAGGTCAAAATTCGTATTTTTAAATTCACATGGAAAACCAAACTGTTTGTGGCTAAGCACTTGTCTTGCCCCATCATACTGGGAGCGGACTTCATTTCTCGCACTGGTCTTGTGCTCGATCTTCAGAGTAAGTCGTGCACGTTCAAATTTGCGTCCAATTGTAAAATTCCCTTGCTAAAGTGTACTTCTGTATCATGTTCATCTATTTCGCCTACCCAGGATGAGATGTTGTTAGACCTTAGACATCTACCTGAGGAGCAGGCTGATAGTATTCGTAAATTATGTCAGTCATTTCCAGAGGTGTTCTCTGATACTCTTGGTGTTACTGACCTTATTGAATACAAAATTGAGGTCACGGATTCGATTCCTGTCCGTTTTCCACCATATAGGCTATCTCCACCTAAAATGAAGGCATTGAAAGAAATCATTGATCAGATGTTGAAGGATGGTATTATTAGGCCCTCTAAGTCGGCGTATTCGTCACCTATTTTTCTAGTCCCGAAACCCCAAGGAGGCTTCAGGCCTGTCATTGATTATAGGGCTCTCAATCGGAAGGTGGTGTTACAATCTGTGCCCCTTCCCGGCCTTCATTCTTGTTTTTCATGGTTCCGTAAGGCCAAGTTCTTTACTATCTTGGACTTGAATCAGGCCTATAATCAGATTCCCCTTGCCGAAGAGTCTAAACATCTTACAGCGTTTGCCACGGACTGGAACTTATACGAATACAACCGCGTGCCTTTCGGGCTCCCCACGGGAGCAGCTGTACTCACCAGGCTACTAGATAGGGTCTTCTCCGACATCAAATTTGAGTACTTATATCATTACTTGGATGATGTCGTCGTATTTTCAGAGACTTTTGAAGAACATCTAGATCATCTGCGAGAAGTTCTCGATCGCCTTCGTAAGGCTGGGTTAACTGTCAAGTTGTCCAAGGTTGCCTTTGCTAAGCCCTCTATGTCGTTCCTAGGGCATATTGTGTCACCTGATGGTGTAGCGGTCGATCATTCTAGAACACAGGCCATCCGTGATTTTAAACCTCCCAATGACATTAAAGGTATCGCCAGGTTTATTGGTATGGTGAATTTCTTCAGGAAGTTCATTCCCAACTTTGCTAATAGAGCGGCGCCCTTGAACCTTCTTCGTAGGAAAGGCATCAAATTCGAGTGGGGACCTTCTCAACAAGCCGCTTTTGAAGATCTTAAATTAGCTCCCTGTAATGCCCCTGTACTTGCTATGCCTGATTTCTCGAAGAAATTCATCGTCCAAACCGATGCGTCGTCGTCAGCAGTAGCTGCAGTCCTTCTTCAAGAGACTGAACTAGACCCATCGCCTATGCATCTAGGACTCTATCGGCTCAAGAAGCCAAGTATTCTATCTATGAGCTCGAAGGGTTGGCAGTCTTATTTGCCTTAGAGAAGTTCCGTCTCTATCTGGAACATGTCAAATTCGACCTGGAGACAGATAATCAAGCCTTAAGCTGGGTCTTAGGTAGGCCGCGTCGTACTGGTCGTATAGCCCGTTGGGCCATCCGTATTTCTGCCTTCCAATTCGATGTCCGGCATATCAGAGGTACCGAAAATGCTGTCGCTGATGGACTCAGCCGTATGTTTTCCAACGACGTCGAGACCCACAAACCGGCCGACAGTTCATCACCTCCCGAGTCCATACTATCTGGTGTCAATGCCATCTTAACTGATGCTCCCATGCTCTTTAGGGATATCGAGAAATACCAACGTGAAGATCCGACGCTGGCTCCGATAATGGAAACCCTTTCTTCTGGGGAACATGTTGTCCCTTATGTTCTGAGGAATGGTGTTCTATGTTGCCCTTCGAGGCATGATAAGATGATGAAGGTTGTCGTTCCAGCTGTTCTTGTGCCTATGATCTTCAAATACTATCATGAGACCCCATTAGGAGGGCATCTTGGAATCTTTAAAACTCGTGAGAAGATTCGTGAAATGTTCATCTGGAAGGGTACGGACGGTGAAATCCGTGAACTAGTAAAAGCTTGTAAATCTTGTTTGCTCAGTAAACCCACCATGTCCACCAAGGTAGGCCTTTTGTCTTCACATCAAGCGTCGCGTCCCATGGAACGCCTGTATATCGATTATGTAGGACCCTTCCCCCAGTCAAAGGGAAATGCCAACAAGTTCATCTTTGTATGCGTAGATGGCTTTACTAGATTTTCCTGGTTATTTCCGACTAAGCTGGCTACCGCTCAGTCCACCATTACTTGCCTAAATTCTATTTTTGCTTCTTTCGGTCCGTGCCAATATATTGTATCTGATAATGCTAAGGCTTTTACATCTAATCTATTTCGTAAGTTCTGCTTTGACCTGTCTATCTCTCATGTGACAACTTCTGCTTATTACCCTCAACCATCTCTGGCTGAACGGGTTAACCGTAATCTCAGGTCCGCGCTTATTGCCTATCACCATGAAGATCATTCCAGGTGGGACACGTCCCTGCATTGGTTAGCTTTTGCTTTGAATTCGGCGGTTCATGAATCACATAAATTTACTCCAGCCTCTTTGATGTTCAAGTTTGTTCCCAACACCCCGCTCTCTAACCTCTGGTCTCTGAGTGACATTCTACCTGAGACAATAGATCCGGACAACATTAAAGATCTTTGGAAGAAGGCTAAAGCCAATCTTATAGTGTCTCATGAAAAGGTTAGGGAAAGGTATGATCGTGGACGGAGACCCACCAATTTGAAGGTAGGCGACCAAGTGATGGTCAAGAATTTTGTTCCCGCGGGCAAGCTTGCCCCCAGATTTCATGGGCCATGTGTCATTCTCGATTTCCTGACGCCGGTTACGTTATTATTAAGTAATCCAGCTACCGAGAGGATATTTAGGGTTCACCTGTCACAGGTGAAACCGGTGTAATTTCAGGGTTAACTTGCTTCCTATAATCGTGAAAGGAATATGAAGGTTATATTTTTTTTTAGTTTTCACTTTTAAGGCATTCTGCCCCTTCTATAATATTTTGTTTCATGTGTAAGTTTTTGTAAACCCCTCCCGCACGGTTAAACTGCTATCCTGTCCTTGCCACGGCCATTACCACGCTCCCGCCTCCTGCTCCACTCTACACAGTGGCTTAATTAAGGCCATGGATTTCTGCACGCCGCTGGCCCCTCAACCTCTCCACCAAGCCTGTGCCCTCAAAAAAAGATGATGGTCCAACAATTCTGCCACCTAGCTTTAATGTTTCAGTGCCCCCGCAGCCGCGCGGCGCCGTGCTGCGACTGGGTCAGAGGAAGGGCCCCCTCTTCCTCAGCGAGGACCACATGGGCACGGCGAGCCGGAGCTCTCCTCCCGGCTAAGGCTGATGTGCGGCGCACGACCTGCTACTGGACCGCAGCCTGTATATGTTCACCGCGGGCGCGGCGTGCTTCAACACCACTGCTCCCCTCATAGTGCGGGCGAGCGGTATCTCAGGGTACTTGAGGGGTCCGAGCGGCCTCCTCTGGACGCAAGCTGCAACGGCCGGTCTGGCCATCCAACTTAATCAACATTAACTACATGAACTATTACTATCAGCAATTACTGCACTTGGGAATTCAACAGCAATATTTGGTGGACCTTGCAAAATTTTTCTTCACTTTCAAGTATTAAAAGTTTATCTTCTGAATTCAACTTCTACAACCATAAAAACTTTACTTCTCCTGTTACAACAAAAATTTTGAAACTGAATCAAACCACATTAAGAAAATCTTATAAATTCTTCGGCAATTAATCTCCATATCTACATCAAAACTTGGACCTTGTTTGCAAACAAATTTCATGTGTCACCCCTGGAGGAACTTTTGGGGGGGGGGGAGGTCTGTACCGGGCGGTACACCTCCACGCCTCTAATTTAAAATGTGCGCCAATTGAAACTCCTCTGCTGGAGGAAGTCTGAACTTTATTGATGGTATTAATTTTCAAGTTTCTCAGAAGATGTCACTACGTGGAAAATTTGGAGTTTTTGAACTATGTCATTTTCGACGTATTTTTGTTTTGCTTGTAGTAAGAAGTGTGAACTTTCTCTTCTAGAGGACACTACTGAAGATCAACAATAGTGCACCCTAGTGCGGAGTGAAAGAACTGTTTTTTTTTTGGAGAAATTTTTATTTCAAAAGTTTGTTTCTTGTTAAATTTCTTTCTGTTATTGCTTAAGTTGGCTTTATACCCCTCTCTTTCCCCTTGTTTTGTATTTAGCCTATCCCGAATTTCTTTAATTTATTTCTGACCAATTGAATGTAGCTTCTCCCAACTGGAATGTGTTGCGGTATCCTACCCAATAAAAGTTTTTGTGGGAGGGTGCTCTCATTCCCCTAACGCGTCGAACCTTCCGCGAGAGGATATAAACTGCTGATTTTTGGGTCTCCGGGCCACTTGTGTTCCATCTTTCAGTGTGTAAAGTACATAGCAGGGGGCGGGAAGCGCCTCTTTCTTCGGCGACAGTCAACAACCAGGTAATGGCCGACTAATTACTTCTTTTCTTGCTTGTTCAGCAGTTTAACTCTCGGGGCGGGTCCGAAGTTTTTCCATTATGTAACCTTCCTTAAAATGTAAAGAAACTTCTATCTATTCTATCTTTTAAACTACATATTGGGATAGAAAGTGCTTAACCCTCTCGAGCTCCCACTCATATTTTTTGAGGTGAACTTATATTTTTCTCAACCTATTCTTCTTCGACTTAATGTAAATTATTTCCTTATTAAGTCACCTCTTTAGTATGGGATTAGCCCTTGTATTAACGGCCTAGTGCCAAGTAGGTTTTAAACAAAGCGTATTAGGAGCGCAAGATCGCCTCCTCTCAAATTGTTATTTTGGAGGTCATGTAATTACCCTTTTTCATTTAATAGACCTCAGTAGGTTGGGTATTTTACCCCTGTGTCTATGTCCCGAGAGGACAACTTGAAGGTGGAGTTTGGTGTGGCCTTTGAGAGGCTTAAAGTTGAGAGCGAGTGGCTCTTTTCGAAAATTGAGTGTTGTATGCCTCGAGGAGGCTTTTCTGTGTAATTTCTAGCAAGTGCTCTGGGACATGAATGGGGTTTTCGGCCCCTCTGGTAAAACTTATTTTGGAGTAAGGTTGGGCTAATTGCCCTAGAAATGTGAATTCGGAGCTCGAAGCCCAAATCCTGTAAATATTGTAACTACCTTTTGACTTGCTACTCTGTACCTGCCATGCTTGTTATTTCTTTATTTTGAAAGAAAAATATAACCTTGTTAAATTTTAAATTAATTTTACTTTCGTAGCTTGAGACCTATTCACCACCCCGCACCTTCTTTCACGCATAACTACCGCAAAAACACGGTAACAATTATTATTATTATTATTATTTGAATGGTTTATCAAACAGGAAGAAATGTAAGAAAGGAACCAGAGCAGTAATTTCGCTGCCAGTAAAGACGATATCGAATTATTATTATTATTATTATTATTATTATTATTATTATTATTATTATTATTATTATTATTATTATTATTATTATTATTAGCTTAGAGCGGTATATTCATACAAGAGAAACACAACAAATTACGCAAAATAATACCAAAAAATACATGAAAATGAAACATTACTTAAAAGTGATACAACTTATTTTTTTTACAAATTGCTTTACGTTGCACCGACACAGATAGGTCTCATTGTGACACAGGGATATGAAAGGGCTAGGACTGGGAAGGAAGCGACCGTGGCCTTAATTAAGGTACAGCCTATTGTGAAATTAGGAAACCATGGAAAACCATCCTCCGGGCTTTTGACAGTGGGATTCAAACCCATTATCTCCATAATGCAATCTCACAGCTGCGCGATGCATCATATTCTTTAATAATAATAATAATAATAATAATAATAATAATAATAATAATAATAATAATAATAATAATGGCTTTACGTCCCACTAACTACTTTTTTATTTTCGGAGATGCCGAGTAGATTGATTGAATTTAAGTTGATGAATTTCTTTCTTTGCTAAAAAAAATTAAGATATACTAATCTCTATGACCTCGAGAAAAGACTCTTGTAATGAAAAATTCCATGCACAGGTTTCTAAGACAAACTTATCATTAAAGTAATCTGCAATTGTATTAAAAACGTTGAATTTAGTAGTGATAAATATTCAAAAAATATCATTTATTGATTTTTCTGCACATAACTTATATTAGTATAGATTGATTGCACTTAAGGTAATGAATTTATTTCTTTCCTCCAAAATGTAAGATATATTAATCCCTACGACCTCAAAAAAAATCCTGCAATGAAAATATCCATACACAGGTTTCTATGAAAAACTTGACACACCAAATAGAAAATGTTTGTGAAATAAAAAGTACAACCTGGAAATAAAAATCGAAATATTATTAATTTTGACGCCATAAAAATGTCTTAAACAAGATTCTTATCACAAATTACATTTTTTGCTAGTTTCTTTACGTCGCACCGACACAGATAGGTCTGATGGCGACGATGGGATAGGAAATGGCTAGGAGTGGGAAGGAAGCGGCCGTGGCCTTAATTAAGGTAAGGCCCCAGCATTTGCCTGGTGTGAAAATGTGAAACCAAGGAAAACCATTTTCAGAGCTGCCGACAGTGGGGTTCGAGCCTACTGTCTCCCGAATAGTGGATACTGGCCGCACTTAAGCGACTGCAGCTATCGAGCCCGGTCACAAATTGCTCTGTTCAGTTCAAACTACTGTACTTATCACGTTTAAAGTGCTTTTTTCTTGCCGGTAAACACACAACCGAAATGGGCGTGTCGTCTGCCGAACTACAGTACTTGCTTCGGTTACGTACCGAGCACCGTCTCACGGTGTTACGGTCAGCTTTCGCTTCTTTCATATACAGACGTACCTTCAAATGGCATAGCAAGGTTATAGATCTAGCACCCTAACTCCGAATTTTTCCTTTATAGCGGATCGATCTGCAGATTTTACTATTTTCCTAAACAAGTTTTTAAAATATTACGGACCGGGAGAGTTGGCCGTGCGCGTAGAGGCGGGCGGCTGTGAGCTTGGATCCGGGAGATAGTAGGTTCGAATCCCACTATCGGCAGCCCTGAAGATGGTTTTCCGTGGTTTCCCATTTTCACACCAGGCTGTACCTTAATTAAGGCCACGGCCGCTTCCTTCCAACTCCTAGGCCTTTCCTATCCCATCGTCGCCATAAGACCTATCTGTGTCGGTGCGACGTAAAGCCCCTAGCAAAAAAAAAATATTACGGAATAAAATTCCGGCACGCAACTCTCTTTGATGAACAACTTATATTGTGTGCTTGAACTGATTCTCTTGAAGGCAGAAAAACAGTCCTTATATTTATAAGTAGAATGTAGAAGTTTATAGATATTTGTGTTATTCTTGTGTGTTTCATTTTACGGGATTTGCTACGGTAGCGAGAGATTTTAATTCTTTTAAAGCATGCTCAAATGTTCTCTTTACGTTTTCGTGTACAAGATACTATTATTACCGAAAAAGAGTGTCTATAACAATCGATAGTTTATATACAAGGAAATAAACAATTTAGGTAAACCTAAATCAACTATATCTAAGCGACGGAAAGCTGAACTTACAATAGCAAAGAGGAGGGAATCAGCTATTACCGTACAGAGGAAATTAGCATTAAATTTTGAAAATTTAAATAGAATACTACAGCATAAAAACGTAATGTAATATGTAACATTGCAAATTTAACCTATTTTCAATTTCAGAAAAATATTAGACTGTAGCCTTCCAACACAGCCTGCCATTAAATGTAGCTAGACGTAACTATTACAACCTATTAACATTTGAACTCACGGAAAATCTAATGTGCTTACATCACATAGCATTATGATTTACAATAGACAGAGTACTACAATATAAAGCAACTAGCTTTCGGTTAAATTTGCTGCACCATTACATAAAAGTTCACACACAACTTACCGTATATTGGAGATTTTTCTTCTTAAAGTATCGTACATTTCTGGGAATAGGATATAAGCCTGTTGCTATTCTTGTTACCATTCTTAACGCGACACGAGGATAGAACGATTATCTGCACATATCTAATGTAATTATTGATTTTTGGTTATTTCCCACCAGTCTTCAGTAATACCCATCTGCCGAACGTCGTCTTGCATCCGATTCGAGAATCTTCTTTTACGTCCAAGCCGTCTCCTATCATTTGATTGTTAACTCTAGTATGGCTTTCGGCCAGTGACCATTGTATGTATATTATAGCAACAGGGACCACTCATTGGAGTCATATGGGCTTCATAATACCAACGACTTTAGCTCCTTGGTATATTTTCTCGAGGTGGGTGATGTGTGATTTTTCCATTCACGTACTTCCGAATCTTTCACAGGACCATAGATAATTTAGTGTACCCTCCGCTTAAGCACTCGAGTATCCTCGAAATATAGATTCCAAAATCATCCAACATACCAAAAGAATTTAACTATCCTCACTACTGCCATATATAATTGAATGCTTTGATTTTAAAATATATAGGCGAAACGCCACTCCCTGACACACTCATTGCGACATCTTAGAAGACCCTGAAATGACGGGCGTGAAATATTATACATGGATTCCTCGTACAACGTAAGTCCTCTTTTCTACTCGTTTTGTTCTTCATCTTCTTCCTAATTATTTGGCGTCGGCACTTGTTGTGGACTTTACCGATTTTTACGGCCGAATTCCCTTCCTGCAACCAACCCTATGTGGATGGATATATTCAGTATTGCGAGTGTTTGTGGATGTTGGAAGTGAGGTGCGTTTGATGTAAATAAAGAGAAGTAATAATATTATTATTTTAGGTCTCATTAACTACTCTTTCGGCTTTCGGATACGCCGAGGTGCCAGAAGTTTGTCCCGCAGGAGTTATTTTACGTCCCGCTAAATATACTGACAAGATGCTCGCGTATTTGAGCATCTTCTAATACTTCAATTACCACAGGGCTGAGCCAGGAATCAATCTGCCAAGTAGGGCTCAGAAGGCCACCGCTCCACCGCCTCAACTACTCAGCACGGCATCTAAAGAGAAGTAAATTAATGCGACCACAAACACCCAGTCCCCGAGTCATATGAATTAACCATTTGCATTTAAAATTCTCCACAGAAACCGTGGCCATCTGAACCGAAGACCAATACGCTGTCCATTCAACCAAGGGGCCAGAACATATCAGGCCTGTAGCAAACATTTTTTTTACGCTAAGGGGGGATAAAGAGTTTGGAAATCCGACTATGTTTCGGAGCAATAGATCACAGGATGGCGTAATACTGTACCCATATCCACCCATTCATGCCCGCACCTTCTTTCACCTATGCGTTCCACAGAATCCTCAGAGTAATAATAATAATAATAACATACATACATACATTATCATTATAGACTGTTATGCCTTTCAGCGTTCAGTCTGCAAGCCTCTGAAAATTTACTAAACGTCGCCACAATCCCCGATTTGCAACTAGTATTGTGGCCTCATTTAGTTCTATACCTCTTATCTTTAAATCGTTAGAAACCGAGTCTAACCATCGTCGTCTTGGTCTCCCTCTACTTCTCTTACCCTCCATAACAGAGTCCATTATTCTCCTAGGTAACCTATCCTCCTCCATTCGCCTCACATGACCCCACCACCGAAGCCGGTTTATGCGTACAGATTCATCCATCGAGTTCATTCCTAAATTAGCCTTTATCTCCTCATTCCGAGTACCCTCCTGCCATTGTTCCCACCTGTTTGTACCAGCAATCATTCTTGCTACTTTCATGTCTGTTACTTCTAACTTATGAGTAAGATATCCTGAGTCCACCCAGCTTTCGCTCCCGTAAAGCAAAGTTGGTCTGAAAACAGACCGATGTAAAGATAGTTTCGTCTGGGAGCTGACTTCCTTCTTACAGAATACTGCTGATCGCAACTGCGAGCTCACTGCATTAGCTTTACTACATCTTGATTCAATCTCACTTACTATATTACCATCCTGGGAGAACACACAACCTAAATACTTGAAATTATCGACCTGTTCTAGCTTTGTATCACCAATCTGGCATTCAATTCTGTTGTATTTCTTACCTACTGACATCAATTTAGTCTTCGAGAGGCTAATTTTCATACCATACTCATTGCACCTATTTTCAAGTTCCCAGATATTAGACTGCAGGCTTTCGGCACAGTCTGCCATTATGACCAAGTCGTCAGCATAGGCCAAACTGCTTACTACATTTCCACCTAACTGAATCCCTCCCTGCCATTTATACCTTTCAGCAGATGATCCATGTAAACTACGAACAGCAAAGGTGAAAGATTACAGCCTTGTCTAACTCCTGTAAGTACCCTGAACCGAGAACTCATTCTACCATCAATTCTCACTGAAGCCCAATTGTCAACATAAATGCCTTTGATTGATTTTAGTAATCTACCTTTAATTCCATAGTCCCCCAGTATGGCGAACATCTTTTCCCTCGGTACCCTGTCATATGCTTTCTCTAGATCTACAAAACATAAACACAACTGCCTATTCCTCTCGTAGCATTTTTCAATTACCTGGCGCATACTGCAAATCTGATCCTGACAGCCTCTCTGTGGTCTGAAACCACACTGGTTTTCATGAAACTTCCTCTCAACGACTGATCGCAACCTCCCTTCCAAGATGCCAGTGAATACTTTGCCTGGTATACTAATCAATGAGATACATCGATAGTTGTTGCAATCCTTCCTGTTCCCTTGCTTATAGATAGGTGCAATTACTGCTTTTGTCCAATCTGAAGGTACCTTACCAACACACCACGCTAATTTTACTACTCTATGAACCCATTTCATCCCTGCCTTCCCACTATACTTCACCATTTCAGGTCTAATTTCATCTATTCCTGCTGCCTTATGACAATGGAGTTTATTTACTATCCTTTCCACTTCCTCAAGCATAATTTCACCAACATCATTTTCCTCCTCCCCATGAGCTTGGCTGTTTGCAACACCACCATGATGATTTCCTTTTACATTGAGAAGATGTTCAAAATATTCCCTCCACCTCTCCAGTGATTCCTTGGGATCTATTATGAGTTCACCTGAATTACTCAAAACACTGTTCATTTCCTTTTTCTCTCCCTTCCTAAGATTCTTTATTACTGTCCAGAAATTTTTCCCTACTGCTTGACCTAGCCTTTCCAGGTTATTACCAAAATCTTCCCATGACTTATTTTTGGATTCAATAATTATTTGTTTCGCTCTGTTTCTTTCATCTATGTGCAAATCCCTGTCTGCCTCGGCCCTTGTTTGGAGCCATTTCTGATAAGCCTTCTTTTTACGTTTACAGGCTGTTCTCACTTCATCATTCCACCAAGATGTTCGCCTTTTCCCATCTTTACACACAGTTGTTCCTAGGCATTCCCTTGCTTTTTCTACTACAGCATCCCTGTATGCCACCCATTCACTTTCTATATCCTGAACCTGCTTACTGTCTACTGTTCGAAACTTCTCACTAATCATATCCATGTACTTCTGTCTAATTTCCTCGTCCTGGAGATTTTCTACCCTTATTCGTTTGCAGACAGATTTCACTTTCTCTACCCTAGGCCTAGAGATACTTAGTTCACTGCAGATCAGATAGTGGTCTGTATCATCGAAAAATCCGCGAAAAACTCGTACATTCCTAACAGATTTCCTGAATTCAAAGTCTGTTAAGATATAGTCTATTATGGATCTGGTACCCCTAGCCTCCCATGTGTAGCGGTGAATAGCCTTATGCTTGAAGAATATATTCGTAACAGCTAAACCCATACTAGCACGGAAGTCCAGCAAACGCTTCCCATTCCCTTTAGCTTCCATATCTTCCCTATACTTACCAATCACCCTTTCATATCCTTCAGTTCTATTCCCAACTTTCGCATTGAAATCGCCCATTAGCATTATTCTATCCTTGTTGTTGACCCTGACCACGATGTCACTCAATGCTTCATAAAACTTGTCAACTTCATCCTCATCTGCACCCTCACATGGTGAATACACGGACACAATTCTTGTCCTAATTCCTCCCACTGACAAATCTACCCACATCATTCGCTCATTTACGTGCCTAACAGAAACTATGTTGCGTGCAATGGTATTCCTGATAATGAGCCCTACCCCAGACTCTGCCCTTCCCTTTCTAACACCCGTCAAGTACACTTTATAATCTCCTATCTCTTCCTCATTATCTCCCCTTACCCGAATATCACTTAATCCTAGCACATCCAAATGCATCCTCTTTGCTGACTCAGCCAGTTCTACCTTCTTTCTTCCATAAGCCCCATTAATATTGATAGCTCCCCATCGAATTCCATTTCGTTCGCCACGTTGTTTCCAAGGAGTCCCTCGCCTGTCAAATGGAAGTGGGACTCCATTACTCCCATAGGTCCGGAATAATAATAATAATAATAATAATAATAATAATAATAATAATAATAATAATAATAATAATAATAATAATAATAATAATAATAATAATAATAATAGGATAATAACGGATACGTGTTTTTTTCCTCACTGACGATATATTGGACCCGATAACCTACGGTATTTAAAAGGGTACACTATACATCCAACATTTTGATGCTAGTAAAGTAAGAGCTTTAAGAACAATATCGTGTGATGTTCTGCGCCCGCACGGTAACCATTCAATAGATACATCAGTTCGTTGACTCTAGACCTCCGCAATAAGTAAATATACATACAGCAAATTACTAATTAAATTTACTAATTGATCATTCTTCTAACCTCGTATACCATGTGGCACACGTGTAGAAATTCACATGATAGAAACGCCAATATATACGCTGGGTTTTCGCGATACCCTGCCAACAAATATGTAAGTTAAATGGAAAATTTCATTAAGTGAAAAAGTAACATACTCATTGATAATACCAGAGCCCATATACAGAAGTGCAAGTCAACGACATTAAAATTGCCCATTTTTCAGGCAAGCTAATGGAACTGACACAGCTCCTGAAGTCTTATAAATTACCAATATTAGCTCGAGCCCAATATCAACGACCACTCTACAGCGTTATTTCCATTCGTGGTATATTATCTGTGGCCACAATTTATTACATTACATCTATCTCTCCTTTTCTCCTCTCTTTCTTCTCTACTTCCTATTTCAGATTCTTTTCTCTCCCATAGCTTTAACGACTTCCGCAAGAAGTCTGCCACGCAATATTTTCCATTCAGTACATTTCAAAATAAGCCCTAAATGTGAAGAATGTGATAGGAAAAATCAGAAAAAACAATAAGGAGTATAACTTTTTTTTTGACGGGAGTCGAAAAACAACATAGCACACTCTTGAGAGTTTATCGTTGAAAGCAAGGCAGTTAGTCAGTTAATTGCCTGAATCAAACTTTATCTAAAAGAATTGGGAATGGAGATAGTGAATTTTAGAATATGTGGATTATCGATCAAGCTTTTTGTAGATGATGTTTTACTATATAGAGGAATGAATAAGTTACAGAATTGTGAATGACTACACAAAGACCTCGGCGAAGTTGTGATATGGACAGCAGACAATGGTATGCTAGTGAATGGACTGGCAAGTAAGATTGTAAGTTTAACCAAGAAGGATGTGCTTTCAGTTTTAATTACTGTGTTTATGGAGTACATATTCCTCATGGGGACTCGTCCAAGTACCAAGTTTGGCAACCCCAGCCCCGTACTTTCTACTTATAAGTGTCCCGCATGCAATAATGATGAACGGGATGCCTTATCGCTAGTTTACAAAGGAGCGCAACAACGTGCTGTATTTCGGATGAAAAACAAATAGCAGTCATTTTACTACACACATTCTGAACACGTGCAGGGTGCAGTTCGTCTTTGCCGGGACAAAACCTTCTATGTGATAATATTTTTGGGGTTTTCTGACCCGCAGCAGAGCGAGAATGCCTTGGCAGTATTCACACAATATTGCACCTTAGACGACAGAACCTAACCGGCCAAAGATCTAAGCTGAAATATTTCACATAGGAGGTTTATCCCCGGCAGCGACGATTTGTAGACAAGCCAAAGAAAAGTTGATTTTATGTTGTATATGCCTCAGCGATCTATACGCTCTTAATTGCAACTATGGTCGGCGAAATACATATGTAGAAAGTAGGTGGCTGTTCAGAAACTCGTGTGCATACCGTCTGCGAGCTTCGGCTGCATTCCGACCAGATTCTCTATAGACTAAAATTACGCCTGTGTATTCGTCGTTAATTAACGCACCAGTCATTGTCGACATGTTGAAAGCTACTATACCAAATACCAGCCTACTACTGAGCTTTCAAAACGAGGATTACTAATGCAAGGGGGCATATATTTGACGGGTAGCGTGAAGAACATGCATCGAGCGGCCGACGGGTTGTTTATCTCTTCATATTCTGACGTAACTAATCTGGGGTAAGTGGCACCCCTATGGAAATCAGTTATTAGGCGTCACATTCATCATTACTGCACGCGGGACAGTTTTAAGTAGGAAGTACGGCGCTGGCTGGCCACCGGTATAAGGAAAGGTTTTCATCGGGGTAATCACATAAACGAAGTTATAAATAAGGGATACATATCTGTTCATATGCTTATGGGGGCATTTACTGGTTGTCGTGAGAACGTAAAGGAGAGGGCGTATAAGTCATTGGTAAGACCCCATTTTGTGTAAGTTCTAGTGTATTGAACCATCAACAGGATTACCTGATTCAAGAGCTAGAAAAGGTCCAAAAGAAAGTAGCACGACTTGCACTGAGCGATTTAAGAAAAACTAGTAGTGTTACAAAAATGATACAATATTTATGCTGGGAAGGTTTGAGATTAAGGAGAGGATCTCCTCGGCTAAGGGGGATATTCTTGTCTGTAACGTGATAAAACATTAGAAATTTTCTATGAAATATTATTAAGGAGGACTAACTGGGGCATATAACTATTCATAGGAGGAGGAATTAGGGACTGGAATAATTTACCAAGGTATATGCTCGATAAATAATTGTTAAGAACTTGAAATATTATTTAAGATACGACCAGGAACAATGATTGAGAAATCTTCCACCTGGCTGACTGTCCTAAATGCAGATCAGCTGCAAAAAATACAGAAAATAAATGAAATTTGCATCTAATCAGCAGTGAAATTCTCGGGAAACATTTTATCTCTTATTCTTGTTCTTGCAAAAGCAATCAAGATCCCCAAATAACTGATTGGTTAGTGAGCTATAAATTCTATATTATTCCTGGACACATACCTAGTTCTAACTACATACAGAATTCCAAATGCATTATGTTTTGTGGAGTCATTTAAATCAAGTTTTCAATATTAACTTTCACGATCACATTGCACTTGGAAAAGACTTTTACCTTATTAAGTAAAGCTGAGCAAATATAGTGCATACTGAAGAAATGTTGAGTTCAGAAGAAACGTATCCAACAAACTACCTATTGGAACCGAACCCACTAACCTTGGATTTTGCGTCTAATGCTCTCTCGAGCAACGAGCTAGAATATGTAATACACAGAAAGGCTATAGCAGCTCGATTAGCGCTTCGGGCGGAGGCAAGCAACACTACGACGTCCATGATATGAATGTACAAGCTAACGACAACAGCTGTCTGGAGTTATCTCAGTCTGAATACTCCCGCATATGTGTTAAGTTCATCGTTGATATAAATTATTTATAAGTTTAGTTTTATTTACTGAAGCGTTAATATGCCTACATTCTTCTTCGCATGCTTCCTTTCGATTAAAACAAGCAGTGCATTTTATTTCAGGTAAGTTATTTATTTTATGTTATAAGAAGGCTACGTATAATAATTTCCCATTTTAACACCAGACAAATTCTAGGGCTGTACTTTAATTAAGGCCACGGTCGCTTCCTTCCCACTCATAGCTCCTTCCTTTCCCATCGTCGCCATAAGATCTGTCTGTGTCGGTGCGACGTTAAGCAACTTGCAAAAAAAAAAAAAAAAAAAAACATACGTATCGGTTCATGTGAATGAGAGAGCTGCTTCGAATCTAGAATTGTGATTATTAACACAACAATATAAAATTCAATTTATTTATTATAAATTTTATTTCAGGTCGATGTTAGAAAAATATTTATGTAGAAAGGTTATTTTTGAAATGTTTGATGATTCATTTAAAGTGTTGACTGTTTAGATACGCATCCCAATCCGTAATCTTCTACTGTAGACCTGCACTCCTCTGTATCTTTAAAAATAGTGGAGTTATACGGGTATCTCCACATCTTTGTGACTAAACAATAATTCATGTAATCATTTTCATCATATTGCTTCAAGAAAAAACAAACTGTTACGTATTTTATTTCTTCCATTTTAAGTTACATTACCTTGCTATTCTCTAGTGGTACTTTGTTCAAGGAAAACTTATACGCATCAAATAGTTACGCTTTCTATCCGATATCTTCATCATCAACTCAAACTCTGTTATGCCTAATGAAGAAATCTGTACGAAAATGTCTTATTTTCCCGCTTTGTTTCGCTCTCGCTTACACAGCGCTCCGCCTAATGAGGTACATTTAAGACACGGCGGTCACCACTCTTTCTTCAAAGATTGCAGCGTGATAACCACTCTGTGTATTATATTCTGTCTCGTTTCTCCCGAGTGAGCTGCCGTGGGTTGGGCAATTCTTGTTCCTTTAATAGGGAAGGTGGAAACTGGAGATCTGTATCAAGTTAGATCAAGTTGGTTACTTCCATTGACCTGTCTCTGCCTCATTCTTGTGTATTATTTTTTAACTGTTAGGTTTTTAATTTGCCGAAACTAACTTTGAGTAATAAATCCATAAATTACTTGGAAAGGAAATTATATGGATTCTATCAAATCACACTCAAATCTTTCGAAATGTACAAACATGTATGTTTAATTCTGCAAACTTGGAAGAAGAGAAGAGAGGAATTCACCAAGATATCGTCGCTGCCGGGATAAAACCTCCAATGTGAAATATTTTACCTTAGAACCTTGGCCGGTAAGGTTCTGTCATTTAAGGTGCAATATTGTGTGACAAGTGTCAAGGCATTTTCGCTCTTCATAATGTATGTGCTGCGGGTCAGTATATCTCCAAAAATATTATCACATACTAGGTTTTGTACCGGCAACGACGATATGCCATTTCAAGTTCCTAAGTATTTAAACAGAAATAAACAGAAATTTTCATCCATTTTTAAATATTGGAGTGTGATTTGATACAATTTCATGTTCGTTCAAGAACGAACCATTACATTCTATTTTATTTAAGTTGTTTCTTTTTTCAAGTATAATACTGTTACCATATGTTCTATTTTTCGGGTAGTTCATAAAGTTATTACTCAAAATTAATTCTGGCAGACTGACGAACCTAAAAGATATAAATTAATAATAATTATTAATGTTATTTGTTTTACGTCCCACTAACTACTCTTTTCGGAGACGCCGAGGTGCCGGAATTTACTCCAGCAGGAGTTCTTTTACGTGCCAGTAAAACTACCGACACGAGGCTGTCGTATTTTAGCACCTTCAAATACCACCGGACAGAGCCAGGATCGAACCTGCCAAGTTGGAGTCAGAAGGTCAGCGCCTCAACCGTCTGAGCCACTCAAAAGATATAAATTAACTGAGTCTTAACTGAAAGGAAATGGCTTCAGTTATTACAAACTTGTTTATGACAAGAAAGTGACTGAAGTTTAAGTGATGACAGAACACCTTTCTTTATGCAACCAGCCCCTGTAATGAATGATGTAAAAGTTTCCTTTTTATCTATCTACTGCATGTCGCAACGAGTCCGAGAGACTTTATGTTGACGACGGGATATGGCTAAGACTAAGTAGGATTATTATTATTATTATTATTATTATTATTATTATTATTATTATTATTATTATTATTACTATTAGCGTGTTCTCCCAATAATGGAAGATGTTAAGCAAACAACTCAATCAAGCTTTCTTTGGGTTCTTCTTGTTCTTCCAATAGGCTTTCATTCTCTCTGAGAAGGCTTGTTTACGTTCTTCCGACCATTTTGGTCTGCACTGTTTTTGCTTTGGTTGCTCTGATGTAACTTCCCACTTGTTGACTTTGTGTCTGAAGATGTCTCTTTCTAAAATGTCTGTTGCACATATGTTTGCGTTTTTGAGGTCCTTTCGAAGTTCGTCCAGCCAAGGTGTTGAATTCTTAAGTGAGCTAACATAATTTAATATTCTTTTTGACAGTCGATTTTCTGGTAATCTTGTGAGGTGTCCAAAGAATTTCATTCGTCTTTTCTTAATGTCAATTTCAATGTTTGAAACTTTTTCTGTTGTCTTGATTGATTGTAGCCTGTAACCATCTTGGGTATATCTTGCTCCTAGGATTTTCCTGATGATCTTCCTCTCTTGCTTTTTTATTTCTTCTAATTCTTGTTTACTGTTAAGTGACAATGTTACACTTGCGTAAAGGACTGTTGGGTTTATGACTGTGTTGTAATGCCGAATTTTTGTCTGTCTTGACATGCATTTTTTGTTGTAGATGTCTTGAACTAACCCTAATGCCTTCTTGACTTTTTGGAGACGGTTTTGCTGTGAGATCTTCTCAAGGCCTGTCGGTTCGATGAATTCTCCGAGGTATTTAAAGTACGAGACCCGGTCGATTTTACCGTATTTTGTTCTCAGGCTCGTGATATCTGTCTTTGAACAGAAGAATTTAGTTTTCTCAAATGAAATCTGTAATCCCACTTTTTCTGCAGATTCCTTAAGTATCTCAAGCTGCTTGATGGCAGTCCCCTCATCCTCTGTTAAAATCGCCAGATCGTCCGCAAATGCAAGGTATGGTACGTAGAGGTGGTTTTTGGGAAAGCCCAATCGGATCGGTTTCCAAGATTCACGGTTCTTGAGTTTCTTCTCCCATTCTTCCATAACCTTGTCTAGGTTGAACAGAATAGGAGAGAGTCCATCACCTTGTCTCACACCTGTTTGAATGTCGAAGGGTTATGAAATTTCTCCCATAAATTTCACTTTAGATTTTGTGCCCGTTAGTGTTTGTCTTATTATTATTATTATTATTATTATTATTATTATTATTATTATTATTATTATTTACAATTTGCTTCACGTCGCACCAACACATATATAATATGGCGATGATGGGAAAGAAATTGGCTAGGATTGGGAAAGAAGTTACCTTGGTCTTTATTAAGGTACCGGTACATCCACAACATTTACCTGGTGTGAACATGGGAAGCGACGGATAACCATCTTCAAGGCAACCGACGGTAGTGATCGAAATCACTATCTCCCAAATGCAAGCCAACAGAGACACGTTCTAACTCGCTCAGTAAGTGTAAACGTCACGAATGCCACTGGGCTTGGCGGAATGATAGGAACTTTTGGCTGAGTGAGGAAAACAACAGGAAACATTTACATTCATTTCTTATCACGCCTCTTCAGTGACGCAGAGCTTGTCTACGACGGTAATTTTGGATCCTTCATAGATTCAATTACCCTTTGGGATGAGGTGCTGAAGAAAGATTATTCCGATCAAGCAGTTGACACTTGTGAGCATGCGCCATGGCCAAGCACGGGAGAGTGTTAAGCTTCGAAACTCTACATAGCAAATATGCAGCTGAGTAAGATCGTCTATCACTGAGCTTCAACCACAGTGCAGTTCCGAAGTGTGATCTTACATAACATGCTTTATCGGTATCAAGGACGAAATATAAAGAAGCACTATAATTCGTTTCAGTATCATATTATACCTCTGAAATATCGAATTAGATCCTTCTTCTTCTACCACTTTCCCCATACCTGTGGAGTTGCGGGTGCGAAAAGTGTATCTCATGTGGATTTGGCCCTGTTTTACGACCGAATGCCCTTCCTGACTCCAACCATACGTACAGGGATGTATTAATTATTGCTTGTTTCTGTGGCGGTTAGTGGTGTGGTGTGTTGTCTAAAAATGAAGAGGAGATTGTTGGAACAAATGCAAATACTCAGTCCCCGAGCCAGAAGAATTAATCACAAGCGATTAAAATCCCCGACCCGGCCGGGAATTGAACCGGGGACCCTCCGAACCGAAAGCCTCAACGCTGGTCATTCAGCCAAGGAGTCGTATAGAAATAACGCTTTAGATTAATAGTAACAATTCAATTTTGGAACCAAAATATAAGAAAAACTAATAACTGCAAAATCACCGGAATGTATTTATTTATTTATTTATTTATTTATTTATTTATTTATTTATTTATTTATTTATTTATTTAACTTATGTGTTTACCTACTCATTTATTTGGTTATTTATGCCTAGTCATTTATAATGCAAGCGAAGCGAAAGCTCTAAATTAAGAGAGCAGCAATAGTGAAAAAAGAAGCCTTATCGATGAATTCACCTTGTGAGAGGAAGAAAAATGAATCGTGGATGAATGTTGGTCCACCGAGCGAGTCGGCCGTGCGGTTAAGAGCGCGCGCTGTGAGCTTGCATCCGGGAGATAGTAGGTTCGACCCCACTGTCGGTAGCCCTGAAGATGGTTTTCCGTGGTTTCCAATTTTCATACCAGGCAAATGCTGGGGCTGTACCTTAACTAAATCCACGGTCGCTTCCTTCCCACTCCTAAGCCTTTCCTATCCCATGGTCGCCATAAAAGCTATCTGTGTCGGTGCGACGTATAAAATAAAATAAATAAGGGAAAAAAACTGAATGTTGGTGCGTTATTTGGTGCTTTATATAAGATGTGTGGAATGTCCATTCGAAGAAGAAGACCTTTGGGTGTTTGGTGTTACTTCAGCCTTTGGGTACACCGTGAGAATTTGTTAACAAGAGGTAGGGGTTACCTGCATCCAGACTTGCCGATTACTAGACTTCCATGCTTTTAAATACGTTGCTATATGCTTCCCCCTCAGGGAGATTTTATAATAAAGGATTCAACAAATACAACGTATGGCAACCTTTAGCAATTTCGATTTCCTTTTCAAAACACGTTCCCTTTTCTTTCTACTATATATACAGCATTGAGAAACATTCTATTATATATACGATTCCATTAGATGGATTGATTTACCATTTACGAGGACTACGTTCGAAGTGCGGCAACATTTAGACAGTCACATCTGCAGTAGCATTATTATTATCATCGGGATACACCTGGAAATAAAGCTTCACTCGAAATAACACGACCTTTAAATTCCTTGACATGTGACATGCCTGCGACTGTCCATTCACACGATATTGTATACTTGACCTTTATCTCATCACCAGTTTCTGGGCGAGGCTCGAATTGTTAACATTTCAAGTGAGGCTTTATCAGATAGGAAGATGGGAGGGCAATGATGGTGACATTCTAGTGGGTTTTACTTTCAATATTCTCAGCAGGCCAGGCCAGTCTGTTGCAGTGGTCGCAGTACATGATCTATTGATCACTCGCAGCGTGCTGCCTCGCCACATCAGTAGCACTCTCACCCACGGGGGTCTTTAATGGAAGCTCCACGTCATGCGCCAAAAGGTTAATTTAGGAAAGAATTCGTCTCGCTCATATCTATCTCTCCCCCTCATTGATTTTATATTCTTGTTCCTGCGTCAAATATTACGACCAACGGAACTTAGTGTCAAAGTAGGTGTCTTTCTGTTACCGATATTCTCATCAAATTAGGACCATAGGCTGATAACCACAGGGTTCCTCGCTGAATAAGACAAGATTTCCATTAACTTGCTCCACATTTTCGTGTTTCTTGTCCGACCATCGTGGGTCAATCCTTATTCACTTGCTAGGGCCAAGGCGCATTTTATTGGTTGTCCTTCCGACTGAACTAGCTTCGTGGTAAGGGCCGTGAAATTGTCCAGTTGCAATCGGGAGGTAGTGGGTTCGAATCTCATCATCAGAATTCCCAAAAACATTCTTCAGAAAAATGCTGAGTTTATGCCCTAATTAATGCCATGTCTAATTCCTTCCCACTACCAGTCCTTCCTGTACTAATGGGTTCAAAATGTTCCTGAATTAGTCCGACGTTAGAACACTACTGAAAAATATGCCCTTCATAGCTTTTCTCATTCTGTTGGGTTTAGAATCCTCATTTTCATTTTTCATTCAACATCTTTGGATTAACTCTTATTCCAGTGTTGACATGTTTAAAATCATATATCGGAGAATGAGGCTGTAAAATGTCGGAATATTTATTCACAATCTCGCAAGTTATTTACAAATATATCAAATTTTAATATTTTTCTGACAATTAAAAGATCATACAGTTACCATTGAGTAACAGAACTGAACAACTTTCAGTAATTTATCTGAGGATCATCTTCTCTATTATGACTATGAAGATTGTCGTTTAACAGGGGCTAACATCAAGATTATCACCCACTTCTTCCCTTTTACTTACTCACACAGAAGTGGCTCCCCGTTAGACGTAGAACCACCATACCAAGTTCGAAACCCTAGCACCATTGACTCTTCGATTGCTCTTAGGAATTATGGGGAGGTTATATATTAATATCCCAGCTCAGGCATCTATCATTTAACAGTACTTACATGCGACAGACTCGTATCAATGGCACGTTAAGGAAATCATTCTGAAGGTAATGTATCAAAATCGCACCCTGAATTCGCTTTCGAACTGATAGCAGTTGAGGGGAAGTTAAACGCTTAATATTTTCTCGATTTCCAGATGTTTAATATACTTCTTTCTTGTAGCTTGCTTTAAAAAACTAAGGATTGAAAAACTCGGAAGATTTCCATCTAGTTCTTGAATAGTTTCAAAATCGGGCATCTTCCGAAATTTCGTGGGATCTGGCTCGTATATTCTCTTGCAATCTCCTCAGTATTAGGTTTACAGTATTCTTCATTATGACACACAACTTCTCATAGTCCTTTCCATTCTTTTTCGACAACTTCATTGATAGGTCGAATTCTTTTATATAATAATAATAATAATAATCTTTTCTAAGTACCACTGACTACTTTTGACGGATTTTGAAGACACCGAGGTGCTGAATTTAGTCCCACAGGAGTTCTTTTCCGTACCAGTATATCCACCGACACGAGGCTGATGTATTCGAGCACATTAATAATCCACCTAACTGAGCCAGGATAGAGCAGGCCAAATTTGGTTCAGAAAGGCAGCGCGTGAATCGTCTGAGCCACTCAGCCCAGCTTTTTATTTCCCTTTTGTTTATTGTTAAGAAGGGATGATTGTCTAGTCGTTTTTATCTTCAAAATAATAACCATCATATTGAGCACCACTTTCCATTAATACGATTTTGGTCACGGTTGAGTTCGGTGATATTTAAAGGTCTTTAAAATTTGCTACAGTGCAGAGTTCAGATGAGTACGTAAGCTCAAGGAAGACAAATCGAACCAAACCTGTTGAAAGGTTACGCTATCGAATATACTGATTGGAGCAAGTACGTAAACAAATATACAACAAATAAGAAACAGAACTAACAAACGCACAAAATGACTTCATAACCAATAAGCATTTTCTTTGAAGGTTACAATCCATAAAAATGAAATCCAAGGTTCAGTGTAAAGAAAACTGATGATATTCACAACATACAGAGAACGCGACGAGATTTACGTGACCGTTACCCATTACGATACCATTCGTATCTCTCTGTAATTATCAACACTCAATTGCGTATAAAACTGTTTTGAGTTGACTAACTGGGCTCAGAAAACCAGAGCTCTATCATCTGAGCTACGCACCTCTATCCACACAAATTACTTTCATTCAGTAACAGTCTGACGTATTTGAACACATTCAAAATCCACCGGACTAATCCAGGATAGAGTCTGCCAAATTTCATCATATGCACCTCCGGAAATTGAGTAATATTTCAAGTTATGAATCAGCATCTTCCATTGATCCGGTAATTGAATAGCCCGTAATGATTGAACTTAAACCGCTTTCCGACTCGTTGTTTGAACGGTCAGCATACTGGCCTTCGGTTCAGAGGGTTCCGGGTTCGATTTCCGGCCGGCTCGGAGATTTAAATCGCTTCTGATTAATTCTTCCGGTTCGATGACTGGATATATTTGTCCGTCCCAACACTCTCCTCATGACATTCAGTCAACGTACCACACTACCAACGACCACAGAAACAGGCAATATTGATTATATATCCGCCCATATCGGGTTGGCGTCAGAAAGAGCATCCGGCCGTAAAACAGGGCAAAATCCCAATGTGTGACGGAGTTCACACCCGCAACCCCATAGGTGTGGGAAAAGCGGCAGGAAAATATAAGAAGAAGATTGAACTTAAACCGCTGACTCTCACCACGTTAGGGCATTTGAGATCTGCTACTGGTGACATAACATTCCATGGACAGCACACAATATAAACTCATCCATCCTCGTGGAATTTCGGCCGCAACAAAGTTTTACAAGAGGATCATTACGTTAATTGGACATACTGCTCGCAGCCCTCTGATGAAGAAGCTGGTGTTCCAGGGGAAGTTCAACGCGAAGCAACGACTAGGAGGGCCACCAGCCCACTGCCGATGGCGAGGAGCAGTTCGAGAGGCAGTACGTGCCAACGTACTAGAGCCAACTAGAAATTAAGATTCCATATTTAAAAGAACATAGTTACATGAAAACCTTTGTTGACAACCAATACGGCAATGGTGGACCTACTTCGACATAAAAACCACCAAAATTGAGACACCTGTCATATCGTGTGGTCAACTTTTAGATGCCACTGCCGTAGAGGTGTGCCGCCTGAGAATGATTCCAGGTGTGACATTCGCCTTTAGCTCCTCGTCCATATTAAAATGCTGACAGGATAATCAGCACAGCACCTGCCCTGAGAATTCCACGCCTCTTATTTTGAATGGCACATCGCAATTTTGGTAGAAAATTTCTCACAGACCGAAACTTTTCCACATACCGAACTTCGTAGGTGGCAGGAGAAAGAATACGAGCCGCCATTTCGAGCCAATCGTGTTGCGCTACTGACACCATGCGGGTTTGTTCTGGTCGGCATATGATTGTTACGTCATAGATCTGTTGCGCATGCTCACATTTTCTGGCTAAATACGCTTACATTACAAGGAAAGAAATATGAATGACCTACGTATACTGGACTTGTCTGAACGTGAACAACTGGCACCTCAATGAGCTGCCTAGTACCCAGTGGGATGCGAAAAGGAGGAAGCGGCGCTGCCAGATTTCTTTCTGCAGGGCAGTGTTTATTTATACCCAGTTTGCTGTTCATGTGAACTAGTACAGTAGGTAACAAGACGACAAGTTAGCGAAACACCGTTCTTCACTCCATGCGGATTTCACAAGCAACTGGTATCCAGCGTTTTCAGGTTTTCACTGTTTACTGCACGGAACTCATTGGAGCGACGTGAGTCAATTAACATTTCTACTGCAGCTGTCATTGGCGCATTTGACGAACCGGAAATTTGATGTTTCCCGTAAAGGGGAAAATCCACCCTTAGGGCACTTAAATCGGTGTTCCGTAGGGAGGACTTCTGTCCTCCACACTCTACGGCCTGTATGTGAACGATTTTCCAACCCATCAAGAAGGTCCACCAGAACGTAGATGACATTGCCATTTACACCTCTAAGATGATAAATCTGCCTGTATCAGCGTTGCAATAATAGATCTGGTCTTTCTCGGAGTAGTGCGTCCGAAACAAAGTGAAAATCCTACAAAAACACAGGTTATTATTTTCACCAAACGTCGGCATAAATTTGGTCGTCTTATCATTAACAATACTCCTCTGTCTTGGACAACCAAAATGAACTACTCGGACTAATAATGAACAGTCAATTTTTCTGGAGACTCAATATAGAACAGGTCTTACGACGAGCCACGGCATGTGTGGCTGCTCTGTGACCTGGCCCGGGGAAAAATACAGTACATCTCTTCAAATAATAATAGAAATATTTACCTAGCATGTGTCCGGCCCAATCTGCTGAATGTTTGTGCGGCCTGGGGCTATATTCCTAAAACTCCACTTTCAAAATTACAAATTACAATTGCGCTAAGAATGATGACCAAAGCACCTAGTTTGAAATCCACTAAAAATATACCAACCGTAATTCGTATTCCGCTTATTAGATCTCAGATTAGCAAAATATTAAAGATGAACAAAACTAGAATCCTCCTCAGACACTCAGGCGACCCTGGCATCTTACCTTTAAAACAGGTCGTAAGGACCAAGAAGCCGAACACAAGTTTCAAACACCGCAGCCCTTGGTTCACTTACGACCTGTTTTAAATACGAAACAAAAATGAATTCGACCTTTTCCAAATTCTAAACCTTTCTCTCACTAATGAACCTCAAAATTTAACCCCTGAAAGCGGCCGTTTGTTACGAAGGTAAGTTTTCCCTCCAGTCCCCTCCCCCTCAAATATTCCGACCTAAACATTTCAAAACGTGCGACTCCATCGCTAAATGGTTAGCGTGCTGGCCTTTGGTCACAGGGGTCCCGGATTCGATTCTTGGTAGGTTCGAGAATATCAACCATCATTGGTTAATTTTTCTGGCACGGGGCTGAGTTTATTTGTCACCTTCATCATTATTCCATCCTCATCACGCCGGGCAGGTCGCCTACTGACGTCAAATCAAAAGACCTGCAACTGGTGAGCCAAACATGTTCTCGGACACTCCTAGCACTAAAAGCCATAAGCCATTCCATTTCAAGACGAAATTAGTGATTGGGGAGTTACTTCTCTGACGGGAGGTAAAATACAGTCCCTCAGCCAGATCTATTTCCCCAGCTAGTGCAGTAAACAGACTTTTCCAACTCATCGGGTATTCTCGGGAAAAAATGAATAAACGGGCATATATTTTGCCCTGGGACTCTCATTTACATGCCCTTAAAAAAAGTCCAGCAAAAAGACTGTAGCCACCACACGTCATCTGAGATGTTTGGAATACGCCGAATGATAGAGATTATTCAATTGTATATTTCTCGACTTCAACCTCATGTATCCTGACTTATGTGCATAATATTGAAATTATTTTGAAGCACAGTTTGACCTTTTCATCTTAAGTCTCTGATGGTGAATATTGCCGACACTCCTGTGTAGTAGAGCACACCACAAGTTCGCGGCTTATGCTGGGAGCTTGTGCTGCGAGGAGTTTTCGAGAGCTTGCGGCCTCCACGAGGTCAAAGTAGTGTTCTCACCGACAGAACCCACTGATTAAAAGGGAAAAGACAAAATAAATATTCTCCACGTACAAATATTAAAACCTTAGAAGAATATGAAACAACGTAAAACTTATTTAACATATGAGGCATAAAAAATTCCAAAACATGTGAAATGCAGGGTCAAAGTTCAAAATTATGACTAGCGGATTTGAAACATTAGTAAAATCCAGATAAGGAGATTCCTTACCTTGATTCATTTTGTTAGGACTAGGATTTAGAAGGAAGCAGCCATTTGTCTACTGTGGAAACCACATTTGGAACTGTCGACGTGCTTTCTTTCTAAACCCATCCCGGGGCTGAAATTGCAAACTCGAAGAAAGAAACCATAGAAACCACGAACTACACGATAAATTCTCACTTGATGAGTTTCAGAGTATAATCGCGATCAAAAGGAATGACAATATTACCACAGAGATTTGAACAAATAATAGGCTGGGTTCTTTGGAGTACCTCTATGTATACGTTGAGTAGTCAGCCGCACGTTGGTTGGATCCTCTACCTGTCCGCCATCAGCTCTCATAGATGGCCTAGGCGTCACCAAAGAGGGGTACAAGGGAATTGAGGAGTGATGTAATTTCCGGTTGCTTTCCTCACAGAACCAGAAGTTGCTATCCCGTATCAGTCTTCCAAGCCCACTGAAATGTACGCACCATTGCGTAAGCCTATTGTATCTCCTGTTACTTAAGAGTGAGTGTATTAAATTATCACTATTTCTATTATTTCGACCCATGCAAGATCGTTGACACATTTGCAGAATATTTTTTTTTTCATAATACAGTAGAACCTCTGTTATCCTTAGCACTTTTAACCAAAATACCGTGTAACAGAAACAACAGGAAACAATCTTGTTAAATCTACTACAAGCCCGGGAAATACAGACATGGTTTAATATTCTACTAATGTTTGACCTCCGTCAATCTTTTGAACGAAACAGGTTAAGTACATTTCATACTACCGAGATCAACAGTTGCCGTCCCTTAAGTACGGCCAGTATCCCGTATTCGAAAGATAGTGTGTTCGAACCCCACTGTCGGCAGCCCTAATCGTGTTTTTCCATGGTTTGCCATTTTCACACCAGGGGGATGCTGGGGCTGTGCCTTAATTAAGGCCACGGATGCTTCCTCCCCACTTCTATCCCTTTCCTATCCCATCGTGGCCATAAGACTTATATGCGTCGGTGCGACGTAAATCAGCTTGTAAAGAAAATCATACTACATCAAAGAACATAGTGTCCATTTTGAAGAATTCCATCTAAATACTCCTTATCTGCCATACAAGATAGGCCACACTCTTGTTTAAAAACTAGACATAAAGTGTATTCAAGCGACTGTTTTCCTGAACTTGTTACTAAATTCTATATTCTGAGACAACTCTTCGTCCTTAGAAGTAAATTACTCAAAACAACCTTTAAGAAAATTTAAATTGTAACGTTAATTACGTATTCATTGATTTATTCATGAATCCACTTCTTTCCTGCATGATTTTTACATAATCTTAAGATAGTGTTAAGTCAACATGATTTTCAAAGCGATTAACCGTCAAAAAATGAATTTATTACATGAGCTGTTTCACACTGGTAAAGGTACACATTCATATCTCATAACTTGTCGCATTTACTCACTACTTCTTCTCGTCAGTTTTCCTTCCCCTTGTTCACGGCCTACAAAACCTACAGAATTTTCATCTAAAGTAACTTGTAACGTGGCATTTATTATACTTTCATTACGTTAACTTAATTAAAGATGTTATATATCTTAGAAGCTCCGCAGCTATTTCCTTTATGTTAAACAACATAATTCATTGTTTAATTTCCTTTAAGAGAGGAGAAGTCTTCTTGAATACTGTTAATGCGGAGTGGTTTCGCAAGATAAACTAGAAACATCCCTACCCTCTATTTATGTAGCTTCTGTTACATTAATTCTAAGTTTTCATAATCGACCATTGTTTCGCTTTTGTTTCGGTCCTTCTCTCTTCTCATTTGCTCTCCTCATTTCCCCCTCTCCCTCTCTCTCTCTCTATGGTTGTGCCCCTGAACCTCTCTTTTCAACCTAAATTCACAAAAAGTTTCATTTAATGAGTAGATCCGTAGGCCACAATCGCCTGTCTCACTTCTGCGAGATCATGTAGGAACTTCTATTATAAAACTCTATAACCCCAGGCTATATGCTTTTTCTAAGTTGAATCTCGTAATTAAAACTCAGTATAGACTTTCCGAGTACCATTTTACTTAGTTCATCGTTCCTAAACTTTTCTTTACTGCCACAGTCGCGATCTCCTACGACACTCTTCAGTTTTCCACACATCTATTTTTATCGCTAGCCACTGTGCTGACATTCGTGAAATTCTAGAGCGGTGGTTCGTAAACTGTGGAGCACGAGCTATGAACCATATATTGCATAGCATTATCATGAAGCAACTTTCTATATGATCTACCCATACTACACAGCGTTGCTTTGCCGCAACTTGTGAATATTGCCGACAGGGAATAAATCGTTTTGTAAGAAGAATGATATGAAATTGTCGTTTTAACGGGCCTAACATCTAGGTCACCGGGCAGAAAAGGAAAGAAGAACAAGTTACCCAAGTTTCAGTTAACTTAATATACCTGCATTTAGTCAGCTGCCGTCCAGCTACATGGCTAAATTATTAGCGTGCTGTCCTTTGGTCTAGAGGGTCTCGGGTTCGATTCCCGGCAGGGTTTGGGATTTTAACCTCCCATCGGGTAATTCCAGTGGATTGGGGTATGGTTGTGTTTTCCGTATTTAGCATTAGAATTCATCATAGGTAGGGCCCTATCCTTACGCCTACAGGGCGTCAACTGGGAAAACCTACGCCTGGCCATACGTCATTTTTATTAGTTGGATAAAGTTATTTGCTTGAGTAAACCCGCACTTGATATACACTTCATGAAACGCCGTGGATATCGGAATATTATTTGGTCCCATATGAGTTTATAAACGTGCAGGAAGCCGAATTCTACATATTTCAGCCGGGATTGGATCGGCTACCTTGGGAACAGAAGGAAAACCTCTGAATAACTGTGCCACTCATTCAGTCATTTAGCCAGATATTGTTACATTATTGTTATTAATATACATATATGCGAGTAAGCCCATTAGGACTGAGCAAAGTACTTAGATACTTGCATTTGCCTTTCTGCGTCCCCTTATTTCTTTCATTCTTTTACCGTGGGCTTCCTTTCTGTCTTCAGACCAGGTTGTTCCAGTCTTCTTTTTCGGTCTTTTCTCTTGGTCAACTTGCAATTTATGAATTTTGGATCTGAAGATCACCCTGTTCTGGACATCTGCTGGTGTGATTCCTGCCTGTTTCAATTGGATTTGATTTCGCCAATCCATTTCATTGTGTCTGTTTTGAGTTCTCTCCTATTTTCATACAATTCGACCATTTGTTTGGTAAACCTGCCTGGATACACTATTTTAATATGTCCATAGAATATTAGCCTGCATTTTCTAATGTCACTGTGGATATTTGTGTATTGTTTGATTTCCAGTCTGCCTTTAAGTCGGTATTGTCACTCGCTGAGTTTTGGGCTTAGAATTTTTTTCTTACGATACTGTGTTCCTTTTCATGAATGTTTTCAGTGGCGTTTCTGTTCCATAAAGACATACAGGTTTAATGACTATATTGTAATGTCTTAGTTTCGTGTGCTTGGAGATGCAGTTTTTTAATATATCTTTCGTTAGTCGATATGCAGTTACCCTATATTATTATTATTATTATTATTATTATTATTATTATTATTATTATTATTATTATTATTATTATTATTATTCATACACTCCTCCACAGGAAATATGGGTAGTAATGGGGCACGGGATGCACCAAGTGCCTTACATAATTAAAGTATTTACACATTATAATACAAACGTTTATGTACAGGTATATACAAAACTGTAGATCACGGGATCTTCATTCTTGCGAGAGGAACGATCGCACAATGTTGCATGTTGGCAGGAGGACAGAATGTTGTATAATTTTGTAGATGTTCGGTGGAAGACCTAGTTCTCGCAGACTCTTGTGAAGTGTGTGTGGAATGACGCCGTTGACTGACAGAATCACAGGAACTATTCGTACCAGTTTCATCTTCCAGATCCTCTTTATCTCTTCTGCAAGTTCATTGTACTTGGGGATTTTTTCACTGTACTTCCTGTCAATGTTGGTGTCATTGTGGATAGCGATGTCAATAATGAAAGTCGTCCCAGTTTTCTTGTTTACCAGTATGATGACTGGCCTGTTATGGTTGACTGTTTTGTCTGTCACTTCAGCAGTGTCCCAATAAAGCTTAATCGACTCGTTCTCCAGGAATGGTGTTGGATGGTACTTGTAATAAGGGATACGCTCCTGAATTAATTGGTTTTCGTGAGCAAGGGTCTGGTGTATGATTCCCGAGATATGATTGTGTCGTCTCGTGTATTCTACGGGGGCAAGTACTGGGCAGCCCACAGTGATATGGTCGATGGTCTCGATATGAACGGAGCATCGCCTGCATTTGTCGGAGAGTACGCCGGTGTCTTTGATGATGTACTTTTTGTAATTGTTTGTAGCTATTACTTGGTCTTGTATAGCAACTGAAAATCCCTCTGTCTCCCCAAATAAGCGCCCACTTTGCAACCACATGCACGACGCATTCTTGTCTATGCTCTGTTGGTTTAGATTGCTGTAGTATTTTCCGTGGCGGGTCTTCTGTCGCCATGCCATTTCTTTCTCCTGCAGGGATACTTGGTGATTTGTATGTGTATTATTATTATTATTATTATTATTATTATTATTATTATTATTATTATTATTATTATTATTATTATTATACTGTCCAGCACCATGGCAGAATTTTCAGCGTACTGGTCTTCATTTGAGTGGCCCGGATTCTATTTCCTGCTGGGCCGGGTAATTATCTGCGTGTGGTTTGCTCCTCTGGCTTGAGGACTGGACATTTGTGTTCACCTTGGGAAATGTATCTTTCTATGAACACAATATAACACACTACACTACCAATGAACATATCCTGAAACATAGGGCTGACGGCATAAAGGACATTCGGCCTTAAAAAAATGTGACAAATTCATCACAAATGTCAACCCCAATAAACTGAGAGAAAGGCCAAGAAAAAGAAGAACCACTTATGATTGATTTGTATGCTCTTTTCCCTGGCCTTTTTCAGTTAAACGAACAGTATATCATACTTCCTAAAAATGTATTCTCTTATCAAAGTGGGCATCTAACAAACGGAATGTCTAGCCTCATGAAACCTTACAGCGTATTATGCAGAAGGTCGATCACAGAATGGCACGAGGAGTTATATTACAGTGGATGTATGTACACAAACCCGTTGTGGATAAAAGAAGACATGCCGCTATTAAACTTTCAGACCCTTGTTTTCGTATGCAGCATACAATTCCTCACTGGCGTTCCCGTATGGCCCGTTCCGAACGAACTACAGCGGGCGCCTCTACAGCACACGTGTTAGGCTACCAAATACACATTCGTGTTAACATGGGCTGCCTACTGCAAACGGCGTTCAACAAAGCGTGACACGAGGCCGTAAACATTGTACTTAATGCGAGCTTACAGCCCACTACTGCCGTATATTAATCGCAATCTACGTACATAGATCGCATGTATACTTTGTATTAAGTGTATACACCACGATAATGTGTATTTCTTCACATATAACGCGCTAGAACGCTAAAATTACCTTCTTGAATTATTATTCTATAATACAACCACGTTTATGGATTTTTCATAATATAACAATTACATGTTACAGGAGAATGTTAACAAAACATAATTTCATTGACATCCTGACTGTTCATTTGCGCATAAGTGTATAATAATGATAATGTATGCTGCGAACCGGATGAAATGGAATAAATTACCGTAATATATAACAATTTACTTTACGTCACACAGGTCTTACGGCGACGATGAGATGGGCCTTAATTAAGGCACAGGTCTAGCATTTTCAAGGCGTGAAAGTGGGAAACCACGGAGAACCATCTTCAGAACTGTCGACAGCGGGGTTTGAACTCACTATCACCCGAATGCAAGCTGTCGGCTTCGTGACCGAAAACCGCATGGTCACTCGCTCAGTAACTGTAATGGAATAATTTATTATATCAACAGACGCATAGAATTTATACACCATTTTAAGCTCAAGATCTCGTTAGGCCTACACGTTCGAAGTGGTATGGATTTATAAATTAGAATATTAATTTTGAAGATATTACATGAGTTAACTGAACTGTCCATTCCCAGGATATTTGAGCGAGTGAGTCTGATATTCCGTGTTGTCCGTAGATTTGTTAATTTCAAACCTCACAGTACAATTTGTTTCAAAATGTAAAATCATCTCTGATGTGTTTCAGTCAGGAAATCATGTTCCTTCTTCAAAACTTTTCCTTGTACGGAAACTACATGATCATCAACAGCTACAGTAGATTCTTACCAAGTGATCTGGCTGTTCGGTTAGGGTCGCGTAGCAGTGAGTTTGCATTAGGAAGATGGTGGGTTCCAATCCCAACATCGGAAGCCCTGAAGATGGTTACCCGTGGTTGTCCATTTCAAACCAGGTAAATTCTGGGGATGTGCCTCAATTGAGTTGAGAGTACTACATTCCCATTCCTAGTCCTTTACAATCCTTGTGTCGCCAAAAACCCACAATGTGTTTGTATGATGTTAAAACACAAGCAAAAAATGTTAAGTAGATTATTATGCTTCAAAGGCGAACAGGCTTGAAGTGGGAGGAGATATAATGGTCACAATGAAGAGGTACTTATTCCGTAATTTTCTAGACGCCGGTTGGAATCGTGAGTTCTCTGTGTAGTTTCAGGATTCATATCATGATCTTCTTCAGACAAGAAAACGTCCCATGTAGCTGTGAAAATTCATGTGATGAGGGCAGTGTATCCACATTTACACTTAGTCTGAATTCCATCACCAAAACAAACCCATACGTCGACGAAATGCCTCTGAAATTCGTTTGAAACTTGAAATTTCTATACCAAGAGTCGTTTAGAATAGTACACTTCCTCAGGATGGAATCATGTGACTCCAGTTGTGTATCCACCGTGATTATCGTCCCAATAAAATCCCCTAATAGTTACGATCATACATGGAAAAAAGCAATGGAAATTTCGTGTATACAAAAACTCGTCAGATAAAGGTCCTGGGCTGCCAATCCCCTAAACAAAATAACAAACAAAACCTTGAGTTGGGCGTCTAAGAATATCAATCTCTCACCATTCAAGGACAGAGAGTTCATGCTTTCTGACACAAACACTTGATTGGCGAAGATTATTGTGACGAGTTCGTACATCATTTCACGGCTATTACAGTAAATCTGCTGAATTATTTAGTATTTATCTCGAATCTCTCCATTTTTGCTTGCTCTAACTTATCTGAATTCTGTCGTGCCCAATCACAGTATTCTACAACGATCAACGCTGGTGTACCACAGAGTCATAATTTGAGCAGTCAACTTATCAACAAAACTAAACCTCTGACATGTTTATGTTCATAGAAAAGTAGCCAACTGGAAGTTACAGTACCAGGTCTCTTCATATCACAGCATCTAGTGTAATTCATTCCACTGCCTGTTCAACATCGCCCTGTCAGGAAAATAATTCTCTTACGCGATCTTAGTTCACACTGTCCCCCTCTTCCCAGCTCCATCCTTTTTAACACAGTTTCTAACAACATGAATATTCAAATGTCCTCTATTTTTGTTTATTTTCTATCATCTCTTATATCGTAAGATTCTTTTATTATTTATGCACTGTTAGGACGTGAATTTGCACATTTTAAATTATTGTACACTGCATCAAAACAATGCAAGCGAGCGTTTGTTATACTCTTAAAAAACCGTCAAAACAAACAAACAAAAAACAAACAAATTAAAAAATATAAAATAAATACTTCAAATTAAGTCAGTTGATTCTGGAAATATGAGTTTAGGAAATGAATTCTAGAAGGAAATAAGTTTAGGAAGAGGAAGTACCAAACCATACCCCACGGCGCAACAGACCAGGAGGCCCTTGGCCTACCAAGCGAACGCTGCTAATCCTGAGGGCCTGCACATTACTAGGTGACATGCAGTCAACGAATCCTCTCTTGGCTTTATAGACCTCGCCTGCTATATCACAGTCAGATAGCACCTTAACTCTAATCGCATAGGCTGAGTGGACCTCGTACCAGCCCCAAGATCCAGGTAACCGGGCGAGTTGGCCGTGCGCGTCGTGGCGCTCGGCTGTGAGCTTGCATCCGGGAGATTGTGGGTTCGAATCCCACTGTCGGCAGCCCTGAAGATGGTTTTCCGTGGTTTCCCATTTTCACACCAGGTAAATGCTGGGGCTGTACATTAATTAAGGCCACGGCCGCTTCCTTCCAACTCCTAGGCCTTTCCTATCCCATCGTCGCCATAAGACCTATCTGTGTCGGTGCGACGTAAAGCCACTAGCAAAAGAAAAGATCCAGGTAAAAATCCCAAACCTGGCCGGAAAAGCGACCCTGGGGCTTCCGGGTAAGACTAAGGAACGCTGATAGTTTAACATGACACTAGGTATTGTGAAAATATCTAGGATATATTCGGACTGACGTCAAATCCATACTACAGAAAAGTGAATTTTAGTTTCAAAATCACACATTTATTGACCGGAATTCGAGCTGCGACGGTCTGAGTGAAAGATGAATGGCAATGTTACTCGGCAATTACGTCCCTGAAATAATATGAGTGTTGTTATTTGGGTAAAATAGTAACCAAGCAATATGTGTACATGTAAGAACATTCGAAGGATTGGTGGGAAGGAATCGAGACATAAGCATGTTAGAACAGACGGAGCGTTCGTCAATAGCTACTTAGAGATGAAAATGTTCCATAAAATAGCGTGATACAGAGTTCCGTTTATGGAACGATGATGAAGAAAGACAATTCGATTGCCTTCCGAGACCAAATGGGACCGACCTCGATAGTGCAGTCGCTTACGTGCGGCCAGTATCCAGTATTCGGGAGATAGTGGGTTCGAACCCCACTGTCGGCAGCCCTGAAGTTGTTTTTCCGTGGTTTCCCCATATTCACACCAAGCAAATGCTGGGCTGTACCATAATAAAGGCCACGGACGCTTCCTTCCCGCTCGTAAGCCTTTCGTCTCCCATCGTCACCATAAGAACTATCTGCGTCAGTGCGACGTAAAACATGCAAAATAAGATAAAAAGATAAACTAGGATTCCTTTACATGTTGATCTATTGAAGTCGAGAAACTAACTTACATCATGATACGTAGATTCCAAATAAACCACTTTTTGGTCTGTTTAAAATCGCTGTGAATCGTTGTGAGCCTTAAATTAATTTCCTCGATATGCGAGGTGATTCAAAAAGTTGCTCAGGAACTGAAGTAGTCCTTAGAGGGTTCTAAATGTATCTGTTTTCAAATAGGAATGTACAGTCTAGAACGAAACCCTGCGTTATGGCAAGCCCGGAAATCTCAGAGACTGCATAACGGACATTTTTCCAAAATGTTTTGCATTCCTAAGCAATAGAGAAATGGCAGTCAATGTGCTTTTTATTTATACTTATTTGGCGCGCGGATTTTAATGCCGGAGTGCCCGAGGACATGTTCGGCTCCCTGGTGCAAGTCTCTCTATTTGACGTCTATGGGTGACATGCGCGTCTGCATGATACTCGTTGGTACATACGGCAGTGTTGACAGATCCTCCGAAATTTCATAAGATCATCCAATTTGTAATAGACTCCAGAATATTTGAAAACCAGACGTAAATATTCCGAATTTTGTTCCTTCTTTACTTCATAGATAGCTGGAAAGATGAATTGCGCTTTAATGTTATGTTTCCTTCAGCTACTGTTGGTTATATTTTTACTTTGAAAAAAGTATTTAACTCTCTAGTAACAGCAAGAGTCTCGCATATAGGTAGTTTTAAATGTCGTTGCCAGTCACGTCATTCCAAAAGCTTTTGGTGTGGAAGGGCGTTCATAAAGACGGGAAGTATCGATGAATGAGCAAAATTTATGGTAGCGTATCTTGTAATGTTGATCGTATGACTATTTAATTTTAAAGAAACGTTTAGTTTTTTCAGTATGTTGAGCACAAATAAAACAAATACTAGCTCCAAGTACGTATTTACGAAACTGAGCACTTTAAAGTTGTATTACCTATGTCGGCATTGAAAAGCACGATTTCCGTATTAAGAAATTTAATTTTAGCTAACTTTACTAATATAATGGAAATGATCGTTAAGGCGGCGATTGTATACGGTGTCACACCGTGGTTACTCGGTTCGAGTCCCGTTGTTCAAAATTAATTTCACCATCAGAATGTTGGCCACCAGGGTAGGAGAATTGGTGACACTAGATTACGTACCAAAAGCGTGGATTCAGTTCCTCATCTCTCCGAAGCACTCATATGGAGAGAGGGCATATGACTGTTGATAGTGATTCCTCCGTCTGATGGAGACGTAAGGCCTTGAACAGACCCCTTGGTGTTATTTGACAGGAGAAGGCTATGTGCCGCGTTTCACCCTCTCCCCTCCCTCTATCATACATCACGTTAATCATTTCATCTCATTAAGTCCTCTGGTGAGATTGATGTCAGGAAGGGCATCCGAACGTAAACACTTGCTACGAAGATTCATCTCACTTCATACTCGACCTCGTAGAGAAGCGGGACAAGATTCCGAAATTTTGGAGTCCTATCTTCCGAAGTATCATTTTTGGAGTCCGGCCCCGCGGTGTAGTGGACAACGCGTAAGCCTGTCACCCTGTGGTCCCGGGTTCGATTTCCGGCTGGGTCAGGGTTTTTTAAATTGTAAATGATAAATGTCCCTGGCCTGGGGATTGGGTGTCTGTGTCGTCCTTAGCGTTCCTTTCTTCACATTCAACACTACACTTCTTCGATTCCAATTTCACGCACATTCGTATCACATGGTGCAAGTAGGGGCAAAAGAACTCTATAGTCGATGCCCCGAATAAATAGCATTTTTTTTAAAATCATTCTTGGATCTAAAAGCTCTGGCGTACGCTAAAGTCAGACACTGGATACTGAGAGTTGTTTACAAAAAGCGATATGGTGAATGCGTAAGATGACAGTTCGAACAACTTTTTTATAAATAACATTCACTGCACCAATTTTCAGTCCTGAATTGTTTCGGAATGTGGAGCAGTTTGGAAAAAAAATAAACAACATCCTTTGCCTTGACGAAGGGTTTCATCCTAGACAATGCCTATACATTCCTCATTTGAGAGCTATTATACTCCGACCCCTACTCGAGTTTCCGTGCAACCGTTTTAATCACCCTGTATATTCACAACTAACACGACTGCATTCTAAAAATACTAACGACGACTTTCAATTGGACGTTGTTGCCTTACGGTGATTGATTTTTACGCCCCGCGATCTTTATTGTAATTGGTAATATTAGATATCTGTTTGTCTCTCCCCATTTTACGAAGCAATGTAGAGCTAACACCACAATTTCATGCTCTAAAGCGCGTAAGTAAATTATAATTTTATGACGCAATTAAGACAAGAACAACTAATACTTAAGTAACTAGATCCTAACAGCTATTGTCGTGCTCAGTCAAAACTTCAATACACGAAATGGCATCGGAATAAGTCATTGGCTATTTTCAGAAGCAAATGCCCTTCGATGGAACAATAGATGAACAACGGATCGATTTCATTACACATATCCGTAGAGTACAAGTGAATAAAAAGGGATTGCAACACGGAGCAGTCTATTCAGACTGGCAATAAAAGAGTATCTATTCATGGGTAGGTATAATGCGATTAAAACCTCCTGTATGCAAGAAGTGCATGTTAATTACTATTGTTTTAATTGCAATTGAGCACGATGTACACATGGTAATGAACGTACATCGTAGACTTTTATGCCTTTCGTCGTTCAGTCTGCAAGACTATGAATTTACTAATAGCCACCAAAATCCTCTGTTTGTTACTAGTGCTGTGACCTCGTTTAGTTCTATACCTCTTTTATTTAAATCGTCAGAAACAGAGTCTAACGAACGTCGTCTTGGTCTCCCTCTACTTCTCTTACCCTCCATGACAGAGTTCATTATTCTCCTACGTAACCTATCCTCCTCCATCAACGAAGCCGCTTTGTGCGTACAGCTTCATCCATCGAGTTCATTCCTAGCCTTTACTTCCTCATTCCGTGTATCCCTGCCATTGTTCCTACCTGCTTGTACCAGCAATAATTCTCGCTAATTTCATGTCTGTTACCTCTAACTTATTAATGAGGTCTGAGTCTACCCATATTTCACTAGGAGCCAACTTTCTTCTTACAGAATACAATTTATAGCAGCTGCGAGCTCAATGCATTAGCCTTTCTTCACCATGATTCAATCTCACTTACTGTACTATCATCCTGGGAGAACATACATCCCAAATACTAGAAATAATTAATACGTTTCCATTATTGCACTCGCTAAAGACTGGTAAAGAGGAACCGCTTGCACCTACAAGCGGACGAGGAATGCTCAACAGTGTTGCAAATTAGACAAACAAAACACTTTTCATCACTGCGCCCTGCAATATGCGATCTCAGTGGAGTGTCGCAAATTAGACAAGCGAATAGCCTCTCGTCACTGTGCGTTACAATATGTGACTGAGGCAGAGCTCAAACCTAAATGTCCTCTCACAGATGAAACAAAAGTAGAGACGAACGCCATTGTACGGACCTGCTTACAAGCTGAACGCCAGAACAGTCTTCTCCCATTATGATCAGCAAACGCACTTAGGCCTTTTCTCTCTCTCGCCCCTTAAAAGACAACCCCCCATGTGGGACAATGGAATAGCCTACTATCATTATGACTATCAATATGTCTCCTAAGAAAAACGACCGCTGAAATGCACTCCACAAATACAACAACCAAAGGGCCTACCCCCGCTATGTGTAACGCTACGCGACACAAGAGAGGATTTAACCAACAGGAGCTCCAAAGGAGTTTTAAAAGTGGTCCCACAAACGGAACGGAAGTCGATCCCCACCATTACTGCTAGTAAGTACCTGACAATGACTATCTGACTGTATATTTTTACTCTATGGAATTTAATTACGTATGTAAACTAATCATTGTGTAATATTTGTGTATGGCCATTGGTTGCAAAAATTGTTATTATATATTCAGGTCCCATCGCGCTACATTTTAACCACCAATAAGTGGTGTCCTATTTTTGGGATGGTAGGAAAAACTAGCTTCTGCACATTGTTGACCATTCAGGTATCACTTGGTATATGGAATCGAGCTTTCTTTATATCTTGCTGTGTAAACCGTGAGTAAATATAGAGCGATTAGATGTTCGATCCTTTACATATATTTGTCCTCAAGGCTTCGGAGTCGTATACATCCTTTGTATTTAGGTTGCTTTGCTGTCTCCCTCCTCTAATATTGTACGGGATATGAAAGTGTCTTGAAGGCATAATATAGACTTTATGTCCCTCAGGTAGGAATATTATTTGGCAATTTTCTATGCCTACCCGCTTTCGGACATTGCGCAATGTAGGAGGTTTACATTCTATAGACACTTGACGCGAATCAACAGAAGAGAAAGAGCAATCGGCACTTTTTCTACTTTCTAAACAAGACTAGCAGAAGTACCCGTTCTTCTTACGGGTTATCAGAAACTGGCTTTAGTTACTCATACTATCGGTGTGACTTACTTCATTAGATATTTATATCACTGGTGTATTGACTTAAGTACGTAGGAATTATTTGTCATGTTTGGAATTATAGTGTATCTTCTTCTTCTTTTCTTCATGGGGCCTCTAAATATTAGTTCCTAATTAGCGTCAACCTCTAAGAATTTTTGCTACCATGTTTTTCCTTCATTCCCACCTACATATACCTGCTCCCTTCACAAAGCTACAGGTTTAGTGTAAGTATACTTCCGCTAGATAGTACCACAAAGATAAATATTATTGAACGTATTTGTTTGATCCGACATTTCGTAACTATTACAAATGGTCAAGGAAATACGCGATGCATAAAAGAAACTACTATAATTATCGAGAATTATAATTCTCATGTCGCACATCATATAATGTATCTGAGTATAAATGTTGAGAATTGTTTTCAAGTCATGGGCGCACCATCTTGACAATTATTGTGTACAGTATATAGGTTTTCATGGTTACAATGATCGTAAAGGTGGACAAAATATCGACACTAATAACATCAGTGATCCTACTACTCCTTTATTTGATAGAAAATACTTTAAACTATAGGTAACAGACTCCGCAAAATGCTGAAACCTAAGCCAGTAGGCCTACGTAAAAACGGAGGTCCGTCGGCAACCGCTGGTCGCTGTACTATGGAGATCTCCGGGGCTATTCATTTTATACTTCACTCACTTTCCATCCACGCCCAAAGGAGTGCTATGAGCGTCTTACACAACAGTTTATATTTTCAAGATAGTAAGTCATACGTGTATCAAATTTGGTTGGCAGCTATGCCCAAACGTACATGCATAATCCAGCTGCTGTAGAATCCTGGAGCTGACGTTGCCATGGTTACGGCCGCTCGTTTCTTTATCCGATTCCTAAAGCAGGGAGAGTGTGGTTCCAATATCTTCATAACGGTTGGTTTTAGGGCCTTAATACATGGTCTTCGGGCCCCAAGGTTTTACCGAGTTTTGTTCTTAGCGTCAAGGAGCTTAAAATGACCTTTGTCTCGTCCTTGTACGACAAATTCGATTTCGCTTATATTAGCCTATTATTTCAAGATTTCAAAATTCTCCCGTCGTCGCCCCCCCCCCTCGAATTGTTTTGAAAATACAATACAGCTCATGTTACTCAATGGCAATGTAGCTCTTAGGCCCAGTTTCACAGTTTGAGTTTAAGCCGAAGCTTAAGTAAGCCACGCACGCCGCTTAAGCAAGGCTTACTCTTTGGCTTAAACACTACGGGTTTCACAGTAGGGGGACCATGTGCAGCTTTACTAAGCTGAACATCTCCGAAGTTGGTAATGCTTCCGCATGCGCAATGATTCAATTCTCATCTTTGTTTACATCCGTAGCCTATGATTGACTTGTAGGTTATACATCGTTTATCAGCCAAGATAATTTAGAAAAATGAACGGAAAATGTGATTCCAATAATAGTAAAAAAAATAAAGTTTAAAAAGGGTCACTCGCCCGTCCTGCTGACACGTATTACCGCTACAGTCTAAAATGGCCATAACATCTGAACC
The DNA here is from genome assembly GCF_040414725.1 of Anabrus simplex. Lineage (NCBI taxonomy): Eukaryota > Metazoa > Arthropoda > Insecta > Orthoptera > Tettigoniidae > Anabrus > Anabrus simplex. The sequence goes on along the minus strand of NC_090271.1, from coordinate 269,340,266 downwards.
ATTCATGCAAATAATGTCCTGACAAGGTTATTGTAATCCTTATAAAATACTGGAGGAGGTCAGACAATTTATTTCGATGAGGAATTCGAGGATAATATCGAAATATGTATTTAATGTTAAGGAGTTATATTTTTTTACCGCTGAGTATAGCATAAAACCGCTTCTAGAGGGCAAACGGTTGGAAATAGGTACATACCATCGCGGACTTTTTTGTAGAGGTTTCTATGCTCTACAATTCGTACACTTGCACTTGGGGTCTATCGTTGATGGTTCACGCAGCGTAAGCCAAGAAAGCAACTGACCGACCGACATTTTTGTCTCTTTTACTGTATATCGTAACACGGAAACTGTATTATTTCACGAGCCTCGAAATATATTCAGAAATATAAGTTATTTAATGTTAATGTTATTGGCTTTACGTCCCACTAACTATGAATTTGAGCACCTTCACCACAGGGCTGAGACAGGATCGAACCTGCCAAGTTGGGCTATAAGAAGGCCAGCGCTCTACCATCTGAACCGAATCCTTAGCTTAAACCTCAGTTCCAAACAGCTTAAGCCAGTCACAGATAAGCTCGGCTTACCGCTTGCACTCCCCACTGTGAAACTCGTCCAGAGTTTAAGCTCCCGCTTAAGCCTTGGATCGGGCTGTGAAACTGGGCCTTATAGGTGAAGTAATTTTTAAAATCGATTCAATAGTTCTTGAGTCTATCCGTTGCAAACAAATATGCACATTTTTCCTCTTTATAATATTAGTATAGAAGTACAGATTACATCCCTACACATACGGTTGCCGTCAGGAAGGGCATCCAGCCGTAAAACAGGGTCAAATCATCCTGTGCGACACAGTTCGTAGCCGCAACCTCACAGGTGTGGGTAAAGCGATAGAAGAAGAGACCCATTTTTAAAAATTCACACCCTTTTTTTATTCTTTTCACCCCCTTAAGTGGATTTTTTAAAAAGAGTGTGCTCAATTTTAAAGAGATTCCAAGTACCAATTTTAAAATCTGTAACATCTTCATTCTTTGAGATATATGTATCCTAATATAAATAATTCAACTCTTTCCTCACTTCTATTCACCCCCCCCCCCCCCCTTAAGTGGATTTTGTGAAAACGAATATTTGTATTCTTTTATTTTTAAAGGGGATTCCAAATATCAAGTTTTCGTGATTTATTGTAGATAATTTCGCTGCCGTAGAATCCTGAAGCTGACGTTGTAGGGGTAGTGTGGTGTCAATATCTCCGTAACGGTTGGTTTTAGGGCCTTAAAACATGGTTTTCGGGCCCGTAGGGCTTACCGAGTTTTTTTATTTGCGTCAAGAGGATTAAATTGAGCTTTGTCTCGTCTTTATACGACAAATTCGATATTTTGCCTATATTAGCCTATTATTTTTATATCCCCACCCCCGTGCCCCCGACATCGAATTGTTTTGAAATTAAAATACAGTCCATGTTGCTCACTCGCAATATAGCTTTCTACAGGTGAAGAAATTTTTAAAATCGGTTCAGTAGTTTTTGAGCCTATTCGTTACAAACAAATTTTTCCTCTTTATAATATTAGTATAGATAGAAAACAAAGGCGATTTGGTTCAATTAGGTGGAGAAGGATTTGTGAGAAGTGGGTATCACAGATGAAGTCATCTCAGAACGTTGTCCTCCCAAGAAAATGGGCAAGACGTGATCTGAAACATGAAAAGATACCCACAGAAAAACACGCAGAAATACTGGGAAACGAACCCGGGCTTCCAAGGTATCAGTTACTGGAGCTAACCTTTACACAACGGGTGTGCACACAATAACGGTAATAATAATAATAATAATAATAATAATAATAATAATAATAATAATAATAATAATAATAATAATCATCATCATCATCATCATCATATTTTTGCTAGGGGCTTTACGTCGCACCGACACAGATAGGTCTTATAGCGACGAGCATCATCATCATCATTTAAAAATCGTATGGCCTCATTCATCGTGTGCGATCATTTCCATTTGAAAGCATTTAGCCTGCCCATGTGTCAATTTCGACGTTCCATTTCACTCCTACATATTTCTGTTGGGTTTTCTATGACTGAATTTTATTAATTCTGTCGGATAAACCACAAATGGGCCACCAGAGATCTTTCGCATATAGAATTTGTATGTCATGGAGTGTCCAGTGGATTATTCCGCCATTCAAACATCCGATTGCCTCTGCCGAGTATGGACCTGCAGTCTTGGACTCGGAGAATGACACTTTACCACTGATCCACCAATGGAGCAAGGCATCCATATCTATACTAATGCAAGTACCACTGAAACGCAGAAAAATAAGCAGTCGCAGAAAATTACTTTCCTCTTCTTCTTTTCCTACCGCTTTTCCCACACCTGTGAAGTCGCGGGTGCGAACAGCATCGCACATGTCCATTTGGCCTTGTTTTACGGCCGGATGGCCTTCCTGACTCCAACCCTATATGGAGGGTTGAAATCACTGTTGCGTGTTTTTCTGGTGGTTGGTAATGTAGTGTGTTGTGTTGTGTGAATATGAAGAGGATAGTGTTGTGACGGGAACAAACACCCCTCCCCGAGTCAGAGGAATTAATCAGAAGTGATTAAAATCCCAGAGCCGGCTGGGAATCGAACCCGGGACCCTCTGAACCGAGGCCCAGTACGCTGGCCATTCAGCCAGCGAGTCGGAAAATCGCAGAATATGACTGTAACTGATAGGATTCCGAGTATCATCACTTTGGCCACCGACTAACCACAGTTTGCGAATATTCTCACCTTTCGAGAATGTATAAAATTAAATATATCTTTGCCGGCCAATTTTTGTGAGGTTGGGCGTACACGGTCTGAAGCTGGCCGTGAAGACAGAAAAAACCGAACTTACTGGCCAAAATGTTCAGTCCTCAGCCCGAAGGATGTTTGTATCCTCAACAGCTCCACAATTAGCTGTCATAGATGGCCTAGGCATCACTGAAGAGGCATACTAGCGAAATGAGGATTGAATTAGTTTCCCGGAGCCATCAGTTGCTATTTCATATTAGTCTCCGAAACCCACTGAAATGCGCGCACTAATCAACCCTGTGAGCAATATTTTCACACCAGTCATAGCAGGGACTGACTGCATAAGAAGTGGCATTACCAACATCGCTCATACCTCAGTCACTTTCATAAATATTGTCAAAGCCAAGGATAAGACAGAGATCAATGAATGTAACAAAATTGCTCTATCTCATTTCAGAAGAGAACCACTATAGTCGCAGCCACCAAATCTGGCGGGTCACAGAAATTGCGTTGTTGCCAAGGTTGTAACCGAACACATCATTTCGGAGGGGGAGGTAGTTTGTTCTCTCCCAAACTCCTGATATTATCTCCAACAATGTTGCAAAATAAATTGTACTAAAATCGTCAGGAATGACTGTTGATTGCGGCGGTATAACTATTTTCCACAAAAACCATTTAAAATAAATATCAAGAATAAAAACCTGAACAGGTATAATTAAATCCGTAAAATCATGTATTTATATTTTCAATAAGTAGCCACGTTTTTGTTTCTTCAGCCAATAAAATGTTGTCTGCGGGAAAAACGTAGAAAACCTTGTAACTTGTTTTTTATATGAAACATGTTTCCATGGGTCTTCTAGTTTTCCTGCAAAATGGTCCGGAATGTGGCCATATAAATGTCGTTACCTGAGGTCGTTCGGCTCGTGTGTGCCAGCGCAGGACAGAGTACACGATAAATACTGTCGGATTACGCATTAATCTGTATCTTTTTTATTAAAATATTTTTATTTTTTATGTTTTACATTATCATTTTAACTGAAGACTATGTTTTGCACTGTGCAATATAGAAAAGAGAACTACTTTATAGAAGACGTGGCTCAGACCGGCTTCGACTAGAGAGCACAGCACGCTCAGCGCTGCCAATCCGTGCTCAGAGATAAGAGACTGTCGATCATCTGTCGCTTCTCCGTTCCCGTATCTGGCAGCAGCGCATTTTCCTCACCCGCTTAATTCGCTGGCCGCAGGTTTAGTTCGCGCCAGCAAAGGCATACAGGCCAAAACGAAATGAGTGAAAACGTTCCAAATTATTATTATCATTATTCTACAAGATGCATAACGTCACACCAACCCAGATAGGTCTTTTGGTGACGATACGACAAGAAAGGGTTAGGAATGGGGAAGGAAACCACCGTAGCCTTATTATTAAGGTACAGCCTGGCGTGAAAGTGGGAAACCACGTAAAACCATCTTCAGGACTGGTGACTTAAACTACTGCAATTACTGAGCTCGGTCATAATAATCTGTTGTGTATTCTAGAGGGATGTATGGTACTATCAACTGTAAAAGCACTCGTACCAATAGATAACACTATGAAAACCTACAACCTGTTTTCCAGTCATTGACCGGGTCAGGGATGGAATGAATGAAGCAGGTATAGGCTATTAGTACGATGGGGTCTCCACTCCCAAAGTGATTTGTTAATGACTGATAGATGCTATGAAATGAGAATGGAGAGTGTTGCTGGAATGAATGCTGACAGAGAAAACCGGAGTACCCGGAGAAAAACCTGTCCCGTCTCCGCTTTGTCCAGCACAAATCTCACATGGTACGACCGGGATTTGGACCACGGTACCCAGCGGTGGGAGGCCGACGTCTGTCGTCTGAGCCACGGAGGCTTCAGATAACACTATACCCTAGCAAAATGCGTGTCTAGAAGACCAACTTCCTATCTTCAGCGGCGTATAACTCGTACAAAATATATTTCAAACCACTGACATGAGAACAGTGAAAAGATAGTTACCACTTCAGTTCGACAACCAAGCTGACCATATCAGGGACCAACTATGCGGTATGGGTTGTGGATTGCTAGGCGTACCTCACGTGCGCGGCTGGTTGCCATGCGGTGTGCTTCGTACCACCACAGGTTAGAGTGGCCTGCAATGCATCATTTAACAAGACCAGCAGGGGAGACTCCAATGTGCAAACAAGACATGCACGCTTGCTGCAGAATTTCTGTTTTATTAACATCCGAAGATACTTCCACGTGTTTCAAACGAATCAAGTATGCATACGAAAAAATTGGCGATAGGTTGTCAGTGTTGTAACGGCCTCAGGGTTTTGAAGGTTTCGGAGACTTACTTAATAGAAAAAAAGACAAATATTATGTAGAAAAATGAATTTTATTCCATAAAATGAGGTACGTGTCCGCCTCTGTGCTGTAGTGGTTAGAGTCATTAGCTGCCACCTCCGGAGGACCAGGTTCGATTCCCGGCTCTGCACGGAAAGTGGTACGAGGACTTGAACGGGATCCACTCAGCCTCGGGAGGTCAACTATTTGGAGGGGGGGGGTTTCGATTGGCATCAAAGCAATTCTGAAGTGGTTTTCCGTGGTTTCTCACTTTTCCTCATAGCAAATGCTGAGATGGTACCTAACTTAAGGCCACGACCGCTTCCTTCCCTCTTCCTTGTCTGTCCATTCCAATCTTCCCATCCCTCCACAAGGCCTCGATTCAGAATAGCAGGTGAGACTTTCTGGGAGAGGTACTGGTCCTCCTCTCCAGTTGTATGACCCCGACGCGAAGTCTCACGCTCCAGGACACTTTCCTTGAGGCAGTAGAAGTGGGGCCCCTCGCTGAGACCGAGGGTAAACGGATTAAGAAAGAAAGTAATAAAGAACGTGGTACACTTGGAATGTGGGTAATATTTGAACAATATATTACATTGGTCTGTGATATAAGAAATAAGGGACATCATTTAAGAGTTATTTAATTGTACATTGATTTCAGTTTCTCATAGTAGGCCTAGCGCCTATTACGCTCTTTTCATTTCATTTATTTTATGTCTTCGTCGTTCACTTTTCTCGTTTCAATTCTTCCTTTTGGTCGTTTTTGCTGAATCCTAATTAAATCGTTATTTTCCATTCTTAAATGTGTTATGTTATACAATTGACCACGACATATTTACAACGACAGCTAATCTCTAACTAGGCGCTCCAGTCAACACAGGGCCGTCCAATAACAGAGTGAGGTTTCTTCTGCACACAGAGCTACAAAGCTGTTTCACATCAAGCCATACAGGTTTACACGGGCCCATTCTTTAAAACCTGCTGTTCCAGCCACAAGAGTGAGATATTATGAGTGGTATCTTGCATCACTGAATGATCGTTTATTCGACCCACAGCTTGCGTTCTTTCCGGATGAGGCCTGGTTTCATCTTCATGGTCTATGAACAGATATAACTCTCACAAATGAAGTCCCTCATTATGAAGGATGACACTTCCAGCATATTTGAAAGGTAAGATTTCATATAGCAGGGCGGCCACGCGCGAGGTAAGTTGGGCTGAGGCAGCTTCTGTAGCGCAGACTACATACACCGTGCGCTCGGTCTGCGTTTATAAAAGATACCCTGTACTTTTGGGAGAATTTGCCACCTCAAACAATTTGTGGTACTGCGTTGTTATTGTCACCCCTAACCCTTTATAGATCACCTTTAACCAAAATTTTACTTTAATTCCACGCCTCAGTATCGACTACAAACATTCCACCAGTGTTGTACAGAGGCGTAATATTTGGACAGATACAGAATAATACACAATAACTACACCTGAGTAGGAGCAGAATGCTGTTAAAAATAATCCATCTGGTCACCATATACTGAAGTGGCCTGTCTCACTGAGTTACGCTGTATAAACTGAAGAATTTAACACACGACAAGAGCAGCCTTCCAGGAAGATTAATTTAAATAATTCCAGGAGCAAAAACACCTACTTATTATTGTCTAAGTCAAGTACAGTGGAAATTGTCACCTGTATTCATCATTATATGTCAACAAACTTGAAAGTGTTACTGGAAATTAGATATGCATTTCACGAACACTTGTGACCCATATTCATGATGGATTGAGAATGTAAAGCATTGGGCTGTTTAAGATCTCGCTACCACGGGTACAACGTTTTCTGTACTAAGAGAACCAGTAACATGCTAGTAAGGTTAAAATTTATGGTGGTGTAGTGTTGGAGGGAGAGGTAGTCCCCAGGGCGTGCTACGGTATAAAAAGTGCTTGCCAGCCAGAGGACAGAAGAACAAAGTGAAGCCCAGATCTCACCGATACCTTCCTCTCTCCTTCCGCATTACACTTTATAGACCATGATGGAGCGAGTCTTTAAGTGACTGCTAAAACACAGCTTCCTTCCATCAATTCTTGATGATCAACGGGATATTTTTCTACTTTCAAAGTGTTTACTTAATAACGAAAGGTGTCGGTAAGGACATGAATAAATTTGTACTTCGCCTTGCAGTTCAAACTTTGTTCTTTTCTCATGAAGTACTAGGTTATAATTTTTAACTTTTAGTAGACAGTTGTGAAACAGCAAAAGAAAATTACACTTAGAATATACGGAGGTGATTCATGAATAAATAAACAGGACGTTTCACTACAGAAATTTACGTAACCCCTGCATATACATATAATAGTAATAACATGGACTTTGCACACCAGTGGCATATGCTTGGATCAAGTCGTGTGTTACCACTAGACTTAGGTTACCCTTTTTGGATGGTTGGTTTAGTGAACGTCAAGCCTTAAGCATTCTGAGCGGCAGCCAACAGCCAACGGCGAAGCCTGCTGTGTCGTCAAGACTGCTTAACAAGTTACTACCCTGGCCTCTACTACTGTCAATAATCAACACCTGATCAGCGGAGATGGTAGCCTAAATTTTATCAAATTAAAGTCCGGATTTGTAGCTAAATGGACAGAATGCTTGCGTTTGGTCCGATGGCCCCAGTTCAATTCTCAGAATCAATCCCCTTGCTGGCTTGGGGAGTGTGGCGTTATCATGTCTTCACCATACATTTTGTCCTCAATAGGCCACCACCAATCCTATACATATACTATTATTATTATTATTATTATTATTATTATTATTATTATAATTATTATTATCATTATCCGTATTATGAAATAAAATTTTTGAATTTTCCAGCTGTCATGCACCCTACCACTGCAGCTAACCTTCACAAACTAGAAAGAATCCAACGTCGCGCTGAACGACTAATTAACAAGAACTGCTGCCTGCCTTCCCTCGCATTCCTTATGTAAATATAGCGACGTCACCTTCTTTCAAAAGTCCCTCACAGGGGCCATTCACTTTCACTATTCCCTCGACTCTCCTTATCCTACAGCTCCATCCGCAGAGGCAAAGGGGTGTGTCTTATACCCCCCTTTGCGAGAACTGAGTCCTACAAACTAGGTTCCTTTGCTCGTTCAGCGCGGCTTTGGAACTATCTACCCGCTAACATTAAATGTAGACATGTAAATATAGTTAAATTAATGCTATGTTAGGAAGCACATACGGTGAGAAAATGCATGTGAATGTGTGGAAGAATGAACGAGGGAGTGAAAGGTTGTATAAATGAGAAATATGTATACATTAGACTATACTTTGTGACTTTACCTGTAAATAGTGTACATGACTGTTTCAGTTTAGGACTTAGCTAATTATTTCAAAGGTCAGGGGGCATTACGTGTAGGGGAATTGTCATTTTCCCCTGGCCTTCAGTGGATACTGTAACGGTTTATGGTAAATGAATGAATGAATGAACAAAAGAGTAGCAGCACGTCAAACTCGAACGGAATCGAGGTCGAGAGGGGTATGGAATTGGGCCCATGTTCAGTGTTATATCCAGATCCCTTAATTAGGCCGAGTCAAGTTGGTTACACCTCCTTCCCCTGTAACCGGCAGACTGCTCGCCAGGCCACGGACCCCTGCGCTCATATAGGTGATTCGAAATGTGTAATGCAACCTAGCAACCGTACAGGCTGTGACGTGAAGTGCTAATGGATGACAATGACTGAGTTACGTAGAAGGCTGTTTAATCAAAGAGGCCTCATCTCGTTATACTCTAGAGCAGGGCCTCTCAAACGTCCAAAATCTCACGCATGCAGACAGTGGCGCAGAGTTCCTGTGCACAGTGCATCGGTCCCGTTCGGCTCAGCTCGGACCAACGCTTCCATTTGGTGAGCCATGCTAACATGGCATGTTCATAAAAATGATGTTTTCCAAATTGCAAAGAGCTTGTATCGGCCTCACCTCAATTGACTTAAGTGTTTCCATGATTGTACCAGAGAGGGCAGCTCCCTCGGTCATGAGCACAGAAGATCATTCTTTCGGCGAGAGAGTAGTTTTATCTCTTTGGAGCGATTCTTTGCATTGTTGTGTGTGTGGAATATAAAACATGGACCCCACGCAGGTTGGAGTGGCGTTTTTATGCCATAAATGGGTTTTCAATAGATTTAAACTTCACCCGTACTACCATCCTTCTTGTTACTTTCATTATTGATATTACAGGTATACTAATCCTTGTATTTATATTATTTCTATGATTAAATTGTACCGTTCGCCTCTTCTAATAATGGCCGATTGATATGCGTCCTTCTGCTCTGCTGCATGAATGGACTGCGTGCTAGTTGTCTTCATTGTGATTGAGTTATGATGTTAGTTGGGTCTCTAATTGATTTCATTTACGTGCACTACATTGTGAAGTTTTTCGCCATCAATGAATGTATGACCTGCGGGTCGACGCGGAGTTCCATTCGTGTCGTACGGTGTGCGTGAGCCGATGGGTTTATGTGTGACCACTGGGTCTCATTTATCCTACTGCTAATTGCCTATGCCGTGCACGCTATATCTGACATATGTGAGACCTTTGTGTGTGACCATAAGAGTCATACTACGTGAGATTGTGTTCAACTTACTAAGTGGAGCAATTGCTCAGATAGTTTGCCGATACCGGCAATGTCTGAATGTTTGGGCGCGTGCTGGCGAGTGAAAGGAGAGAAAGGATGACGTATTCGTCAGCTCATTTTATATTTTAATCTTGTTTCTGTGCCTCATGTTTGTTGCCGGCACGGTGATATTTATTTTACCTTGGTTTCTATCAGGGCCTTTTGCTTGCCCACGAGGCCGCAATGTTATTTTCTTATATTCAGGCTATCTGCATGCCTGTGATTCTCTTTGGGTTTAAATTTTATTCCTTTGGTCCAGAGACGTCTCTCTGTGCTATGTTGTAATCACTCGCATCTTATTTTCACCTTGTCTGGACCCCTTTTTCTTCTCCATGCCGCGTGGGAGCTTTGATCGGTATGGTAATTGTTGCGACGATGTTGAAGTTAAATAGACGCGTATATAATGAATTCTATTAATCTCGCGGAAAGAATGACCGAGTTGATCCCTGTGCATTGTATTCACATTACTACATTATGTAGCGAGATTGCAATTGAGACGGTGAGCACGTCTTATGAATAATTTAAGCTTGGTGCTTGAAAAAGCTGTGCTGGATGAGCTCTGTACATGTACGTATCCTTTGTTTTTATTTGCTGGCTGCATTTGTTGTTTCGTTTTGATTTTATTATATCAATAAAACCTCATTTAAATTTAGTTGGGATTTTATTGCTAGTAGCTTTGGTCTTATTCCTGTCCTACCTTTTTGAAATGAGGACTGTTTCCAGTTCAGGGCTGTGTTTGGCCTTTCCTAGTCGCGTTACACGCCTCGAATATTCCGACGTGTGTGTTTTATGGTGAGGTTGGTTGTCGGTAAGGGAGGGGGTACGGCTCACTGGGCTACTCCGCTATGCTAGACTCAACTCGGCTCAGATTTGGAGCGCTACGGAGCAAGTGAGGAAGAGAGACAGGAAGAGCGAGCGAGACAGGCGTGGGGAAAGAGAGAGACAGCGCTAATGCTCTAAATCGAGGAGTGGGGGTCTGCACTCTCGTCAACCAAGCGAAGTCATCTTTTGCACCGTGCACAGTGCATGCACAGTGCATGCACCGGGCGCGTGCACCCTGAGGGGCCCTGCTCTAGAGACTGATTATTTAATTCGTGGGAGTGTCATATGCCCCGAATCAGTCACCCCCCACACACACACTTTCCTTCCATTGAATCCTACACTTTTCCACTACAAATTCCATACACGTGCCTCTAGTAAACATTCATTAGATACAAACAAGCGACGCGTAACAGTTTCAGTTTCATTTATTGAAGGACATAATTTACGATCCAAAATGGAAATTTGACACCATTTCCTTTTTCTTAATGCTCATGTGTTCTTTAGATACAGAAATCGATGACAGTTCGCAGTTCAGTAGTTAATCGTTTATCCGCTCAACCTAACATCTTACAACTAATATGGCGACAGCATAGAGAAGTCACCGTGAAGCTGCTCTGACTTGGTAGCAAATTGAAATATTAACGTATGATGTATAGAGTCATGTGCAGGCATATGTTTTCGTTAGCTACCCCAAAGGATCCAATGTAGTTTGTACGATTCATACCCTCGAGTACGTAGGAGGTAGGGATGAAATATACGTCATCTTTTATTTCGTGGTATATACAACTTGTCTCTGAAAATTTCGGTGAATGGACTCCTAGGTTGTACACCGTGCTAGTTCTGACCATGCGCTCGCGCATGCGCATTGCGAAACATGACACCAAGTGCCCCCTATCAGTCAACTCAACGCGGTTAAACGGAGCTGAACGCTGCAACACATCGCACGGAGTCAGTGTGAGGACTCGTGTCATTGCACAATGGAGTGCAAAACGGAGCAACGCGTTAACATGATGTTTTGCTTCCACCTAGGCAAAACGGCAGCGGAAACACGTGCAATGTTAGTGCAAGTCTACCACGTTCAAGCAGTGATTAAAAAGTGCGTTTTTGACTGGTTTAAACGCTTTCGAGATGGAAAGGAAGGTGTTGAGAACGAGGTGCGTTCGGGTCGACCAACCACAAGCACATCTCCAGACAACATCGAACGAGTGAGACAGAGGCTTGAGAATGATCGGCAACCCGTATTCTCCGGATTTGGCAGATTGTCTTTATCCCCCGTCTTAAATTAGCGCTGAATGGCCACCAGTTCGACAGTGTAGCGGGTATCCAACAACGCGTGACAAGGATTCTCCGGCAGATTCCAAAAGAAGGGTTTGCTGCCAGCTTCCAGCAGCTTTACAGCTGATGTCAAAAGTGTGGTGTAGCTAACGAAGATTACTTTGAAGGCCAGTCAAGGAGTTTTGTGTGTAACGTACGTTGTCTTTATTTCATGAGACCATTCACCGAACTTTTCAGACAGAGGTTATATATTACTGGTGGTGCACTCTGCTTCAACATGGAAAATTTAACTTCGTCGTGATGAGCTTTCTATCAAATCACTTCTTCGTTTCTAGATGTCACTGTAAATGAGACATCGAATTTGGTACGGAGGCCTTCTAAACAACACCCTTTTTACAAGGTCTTCGACAGGTAATCTGATAAAAAATTATTAGTATTTTATATATATATATAATTCGCTGGGCCATCAAGGACCACGTTAAGTCTTGTTGCATTTGACACTGAACTTGGCCTTCTTTAGAGCCCAAATTTCCCTCATTCTTTGTGAGTGGACCTGCTTACGCTCCTCTGTCCAAGGGGCACCGTGTCTTCTCTTCGGTTGCTCGTCTCGGTTTAGCCCGTTCGTCAATATTTTCTTGCGGAAGAGATCTCTGTTAAGGGCGTCTTCAGCTGAGATATGTAGCATTTGCAGGTCTTCTTTGGTATTTCTAAACCAGGAAATTGTGGTTTTGGGCTTTGAATCAAAAAAGTGAAAGATTTCTTTAGTTAACTTTCTTCCGTCCATTCTTTTCAGATGACCGTAAAATCGTGCCCGTCTTTTTCTGATTGTGTCGGTAATTTTCTCTATTTTGCTGTAGACTTCCTTGTTGGATCTCTTTTGATGGATTCCATTTTTGTACTTTGATCCCAAGATTCCTCTCACAATTTTGCGTTCTCTTTTCTCCAGTTCTTCAAGGAGTCCTTTGTTGGCATTTAGAGACAGGGTTTCGGCTGCATATAGAACTACTGGCTTCAGAACTGTTTCATAGTGACGTATCTTGGTGTTTTGGGAAATGCATTTTTTGTTGTAGATTGTGCGGGATGTTTGGTAGGCTATTTCCAGTTTGCGTACTCGCTCCTGAAGTGCTTCTTTGTCCAGTCCATTTTTCATGATGATCTCACCCAGGTATTTGAATTTGTCTACTCGGGTGATGTCCCCGTATTTTGTATGGAGTTTTGGTGGAGCCTCTTTGATGTTAGTCATTACTTCTGTTTTCTCAAACGATATCTGCAAACCAGTTTGTTCGGCAATTTCCTTTAAAATTTCAACTTGAGCTCTAGCGGTTTCTATGTCGTTTGAGAGAACAGCAATATCATCGTCAAATGCTAAGCAGTCTGTTACGATCCCCTTGGATTTGGTTCCTATTCTCAATGGACTGTAGTTGGTTTCCTGTAATCTCACCCGCCAGGTTCTGATGATCTTTTCAAATACACAGTTGAAGAGTATCGGGGATAGCCCATCACCTTGTCGGACTCCTGTTTTGATGTCAAAGGAATGCGAGATACATCCGTGGAATTTCACCTTGGATTTTGTATCGGTCAGGGTGGCTCTAATTTATGCCAGCAGTTTCAAATCAACTCCAAATTCATTTAAGATCTTTAGCAGGACTTCCCGGTCAATGGAGTCGTACGCTTTCTTAAAGTCCACAAAGATAGACACATACTGCTTGGACCTTAGTATACAATATCTGACGATCGTTTTGAGATTTTGGATCTGTTCAGCTGTTGAGCGACCTTTTCTGAACCCTCCTTGGTATTCACCTATTTGATGTTCGACTTGTGCTTCCAAACGCTCCAAGATGGCAAGTGATAGAATTTTGTAAGTCACGGGTAGCAAAGATATTCCACTATAGTTGTTGATGTTCTTCATTGTGCCTTTTTTGTGTAGTTGATGGATCAAAGCTATTTTCCAATCTTCGGGTAGGGTCTCCTTGTTCCAAATTTCTTCTATTTGCTTTTGCAAGATATCAAGTGATTCCTCTGCGGCATATTTCCATAGTTCTGCTACTACTGAGTCTTCTCCCGGCGCTTTGTTATTTTTGAGGCGGGCAATGTGGCGCTTGATTTCATCTCTGTCGGGTGGTCTGGAATCTGGGTACCTGAGTAAGGGTTCCTTGGTCTCAATGGCGCTTTGAGGTTTAGAGCAATTAAGTAAATTCTTGAAGTAATCTGCCAGAATGCTGCAATTTTCTTCATTTGACGTCGCCAGTGAGCCGTCCTTTCGCTCAAAGCATAGAGATGGTGGTTTATAGCCAGTGAGTTTGCGTTTGAAGGCTCTGTAGTACTCTCTGCTTTCATTCTTCCTAAAGTTTTGTTCTATCTTTTCAATGAGAGAATTTTTGTATTTACGTTTCTCAGTTCTGAACACCCTAGCTGCTTGGGCACGTTGGGTTTTGTAGGTTTCCCAATCATTTTCTGATTTCGTAGAGTAGTACTTTTTCCATGCATTGAGTCTTTCTTGGAGGACTGATTCGCAGGTACCATTCCACCAGGCATGCTTTCTGCTTCTCTTGATTTCTGCAACGTCTTTGGCGGCCTCAACAAGGAGACTTTTGGCGTTGTTAAAGTCACAGTCATTTGGTCTAGCCTTCTCCTGGAACTCCTCGACCCTTTGCCGCAGTTTATCAATGTCGAAGCGTGTGATCTGTTTGGTTGTCTTCCTTGTGTTGGCGGGAATTGGTTTGAATTTGATAAGAGACATATAATGATCTGAGGCCATATTGATGCCTTTCTTTACCTTCACATTCATAATCTCAGGGCTGTTTCTCCTGGAGATTGCAACGTGATCAATTTGGAACTCTCCGAGAGCTTGGACGGGAGAACGCCAAGTCATTTGCTTTCTGGGTAGATGGCGAAAGTGGGTCGACATGACCTGCAGGTTGTGATTTTCGCAAATGGACACCAGTCTTTTGCCGTTGGGATTGGTTCTTTTGTGAGCAGGGTTATTTGATTATTATTATTATTATTATTATTATTATTATTATTATTATTATTATTATTATTATTGCTAACATCAGTAGCATCGACAGGGTCTCTCCTTGATTAGAAGGTCATAACTGTATCTCAATATACAAGAGAACGGTTTATTCAGCCAAGTCGGCGGTTGCAAAAGTGCGCTTCGGCCTAAAGTTGGCCACGGATGGTCCATAGTTCGACAGCTCTGAACTCCGATCGACCAACCAAGCAGATAAGGGGTGCAGAATCTCTACCGTGGCTCTACACCTCTGCATTCGGGGGACGGGGAGGGGCTGGTACCGAACTTCGGCTGTTCTGAGAATGTTTTTTCGTGGTTGCCCATTCTCCTGCACTAAGGCGAATGCCGGGACCGTTCCTAGTATAGGCTAGGGGCCGCCATTACTCTCACATTCTCCGCACATATCCTTCACCGTCACAAATCTTCCGACCTAAGAGGCAGTATCACCTTCTAAGAGGCCCACCTTCCCCTTCAGGTAAGAAATTAGAACATTTTAGTAGTAGTTATTCAGCCATGCTCTATGATCTCAATGTTGGACGACAAAGTAAAAGAATGAAACGGATTAACAGGAATTTAACATTGGATGCTATGACGAGCTCGCCGTGTGACCAGACTGAAAAAAAAAAAAAAAAAAAAAAAAAAAAAAAAAAAAAAAAAAGCGAAATGACATTATTGACCAATCTCTGGGAAAAGCTTACGGTATTACACGGAAATCCGACTCAGAGGGTTTGGTCAAATTGAAGGAAAACCAAAAAAGTATGAAGTTCATCATATTCATAGAGTAGCAAGAGAAGGTGAACCACCACTGGGATGGACAAAATGCAAAATGGAAAGTACGAATTATGTAGGACTTGAAAATTTTCCATGCTGATTCAATTACAGTCAAAGAAAAGAGGTAGGCCTACTGGAGAAGAGTGACCAGAAAATCTGATTTAATTTAACCGGGGAAAGACGTGGAATAATAATAATAATAATAATAATAATAATAATAATAATAGTATTGGTAATATTATCAACTTGATATTATATTTGGTGTAAAACCTGTAGTGAAACCATTGTCTTCTATAGAAAGTTCTCTCTGTAAAATAAAAGGTTTTATTTCTCATTCTTACGGGACATTAGGTCGCAAATCTGTGAGGCTGGTATCAGATGGTCAAGCTTGGCAGTGGATTGGGAGTGTGGATTCCGCTTTATGACCGGCCTCAAGGGGTTTCCGAGCGCTAGCGGGGCGCGGTACGTTCGCACGTGTGATCCAACGGACAGGGCTAAGCACCGCATGAATTATGAAGCGTGTGAAGCTAGGCCCATTAGCGGCTTCTCTTCCAAAGACGTGCCCTCCTAAAGGGAGGAAATACTGGGTCAAGCAGTGCTCTGCTTCAGTGACGATACAACGCTTGGTAGAACTCGGCTTATTAGACAAGATGGCATTGTAATAAAATTACGTTCATCCAGAGGGAATGCAATAAATAAAAAATGACTACAATCTAAACAAAACAGGAACGTGAATTGTCTACATCATACAGCTTTTAGTTTAATATTAACAGATTAGTCATTATTCTTAGTACTTGCAGCATTTCCTAAAAAGAAAGGTACAGAGGATGGTTGTACAACAACAATGGTTTGAAAGTGCAATCATCAGAGGGGATTCATATTAAGTGTCATTTGCTAATACGTAATGCTATTTTTTTTTTGTTTTGTGATTTGCTTTACGTCGCACCGACACAGACGACGACGATGAGATAGGAAAGGGCTAGGGGTGGGAACTAAATGGCCCCAGCATTTGCCTGGTGTGAAATTGGGAAACCATGGAAAGCCATCTTCAGAGCTGCCGATGGTGGTGTTCGAGCCCACTGTCTCCCGGATGCAAGCTCACAGCTGCGCGACCCTAACGGCACGGCCACTTGCTCGGTAGTAATGCTAATCTATATACGAAGAGATATCCGTTATTTCCTAACATAATAATGTTCAGAATGGAGAGAATGAGCTTCTTTACTTTGAATTACTGTAGAACACGGTTTGAAATTGCAATGGTCACAGTCTGTTCATATTATCCCAGTGTTCTTGTTCAGTTAGCTCTAAATGTACTGTACCACTTATTTCGTTTCCTTGGAAGACTAACATTCAGGATGGACGATAATGAAACTCTTCGCTTTGCAGTCCTCTAGGATAGTGCTTCTGAGATGCAGTATTCGTACGGATGTTGTAGTAATCAAACACTTAATAATAATAATAAATGAAAAGTATATAGATCAGTGATTGACAACTTCAGAGGCTTCCATGACGAACAGAAAATTAAAAGGGGTTGGCCAGAGGAAAGAAGACAGGCTGGTAGAAAAAGAATACAAAGACTTTGGGCTGCAAGGAAGTCTTGCAATAATGTGTTATTGTTGCTTAACGTGGTTTCTAATGGCCGTAAACGAATATTATAATAATATAAATAAACTAACTACTTATCATTTAAATTCTTTTATAATAAGAAAAGGTAGTGAGGAAGAAAAAAAATCCTTAATTTGGAATCCTATAGGATAGAGATTTTTTAACGTGATGGTCGGAGGGCTCTGATGTTAGTCGAATATCGTTTGAAAATATAATAGGTCTACCGTTAACTGACTGCTGTACCATTGTAGCTATTTCCTTACTATGAACAATTCATACTGGAGATGGATGAATGGGACGTCCCATTTGAGACAAGAAGAACAGTGTTAATTTAAAGAAATGAAAATTATTATTATTATTATTATTATTATTATTATTATTATTATTATTATTATTATTATTATTATTATTATTATTTTGATTTTCACGGCCCGTGTAACTATTCACGATGTAGTATTTTTAGGATTGTGCCATGTATTCAAAGTATACAAACTCACTCAACGCGCGTTTCGAATGGTACCTTGCCTTTCTTCATTAGGAGAAAACAGAAAAACGGAAACGCGACACATTAATAGTTTGGAAAGATAAAGTAACAAAGACCTCAAAATTGTGCCCTAAGATGTAATATTGTCGCCATTTTAGCCGCATGCTAGGAACAAGGAACGGCAGCAGTAACGCATCACTCTCGGGTGGATTTGATAACAGGTATTCGTGATTCACTGAGGTTGTAGCCTGTATCGAGGTTAAAATTATCTGGGAGTTACGTATTTGACTGATTCCGCGTGGTCCTATCTGAACTATTCACGAAGAAGAAGAAGAAGAAGAAGAAGAAGGGCCATCTTCTCTGGTTGCAGCACAAAACGATGTATTTATTGTTCCGTTTCATAATTAGTAGAAACAAGCAAATGAGTCTTGAAGATAGTTATTTTTCAGTGTGTGTGGGTGAGATGAAGGGAGTATTTGAAATGGACGTGGCGGGAGGAAAACAGCAAGCCACAGTGAAACAAAAGCATTGTAGAGAATCCATAAAGAATGACTTATAGCAAAATGAATGAAGGTATAAGGAAAGACCAAATGCAAGATGTTTCTATTCAGTAGCTCTATAAAGAAAATAAGTATACCAACACGCGCAAGAGCAAGCAGCCCTCAGAAATTATTGCGACTGACGTCACAGATAAGACAAAAAACATACCATCCCTCTTTCCTTCCACCCTCCACACAATATTCTCCAAGAAAGAGGAGGGTGTGATATGAAATATTGGTGCAATAACGACAGAGGGCGCGCGCACACTTACACAAGAAAAGGACAGCAGTGACAGACGAAGATAGGTGGATGTAGAGTACACTTTCAGCGCTACTAGCTCCTCTATTGTTTCCTCTCTTGTAACACCACCACTCGTGAGGAAAAGGCACTAAAATAACACAAGAGAACTGCTGAGCCTTATCTTTTGAAGGGGTACAGGAGGGAGAAAAAAGGCGTGCTGGTTAGTGTTAGGGTTGGGGAGCCAGAAGTGAGGGACGGAACCTACTTTCGTGGTTTGATTATAACTTCATAGTACGTAAGGAGGACGTGAAGGAAGAGGTGTGAGTGGAGGCAATAAATGCAGACAGTATAAATCTTATCCAATGGCCCTCATACAATCCTAGATGACATTTATATCGCACTTTGTCGCCAACGAGAATAAACACACCTCCACAATATGCACTTGGTCTCCAAATTAGAAATGAAGTACATTCACACTCGAAATCACACAAAGCGTGATAAACTCACTTCATTCATTTTAATTCAAGTTCGTCGCCGCCGCCATAATCTCTGTCTTGGTAGAGTGATTAACTGGTTGGGATTGGATTCCCTATTGTGCCAAGAATTTAATTGTTAATAATAATAATAATAATAATAATAATAATAATAATAATAATAATAATAATAATAATAATACCGAGCAAGCGGCAGCGCGGTTTGCGTCACGTAGCTATCACCTTGCATTCGGGAGATAGTAGTTCGAATCACACTGAAGGCAGCCCTGACCATGGTTTTCCGTGGTTTGCCATTTTCATACAAGGCAAATGCTTGGCCCTTCCCTACCCTTTCGTCACCGTAAGACCTATCTGCATCGGTACGACGTAAAGAAAATTGGAAAATAATAATAATTTTACCGGGACGAGTATCATACATACAAGGTCTCTTGAGCTCAATTTACCGGTTTCGATTCCCCTTTCAGTACAGTGGTATTTATGGTGTACTCCTGCGTACAAAATTGTCGTACACTGGTGTTCTCCAAAATGTTAAACGTCAAAGTAGTTATTGGGACGAAAATAAAATATTATTACTGCTATTAATAATAACATTTCTCCGATTTTGGCATGTTTCGGACCACGGAAAACAACTGAATTGGTGATACGTCCTATTTACCACCAAGAACTTCATTACTTCGCTTTGGCCCCGCTTTCTCTCCACTTTTTGCTTTCTCTGGAACACATTGAATTCATCAATCGTAGATCGAAACACATACACCATATCTCTTAAGAATTAATGCCAAATTCCTCCATCTCCCACTTTCGTTTCTTCTACCAATTGTGTAGTTACATAATTTCTTCGTTAGTCGACTCTCGTTCATCCTCGTGAGGTGCCCTCTTGCCTGTGATATCTGTGAACTTCTTTGACGTTCTGTATAGTTTATTCCTCCTCTTTCTCAGTGTACCATCTTGACTTTTCGGGTCCTAAGACCTGACTTTCTTCTCTAGCCACTCTACTTCCCCTTTCTTATTCAGTATAGGCCTAAGACATTCTGAACTGTAAAGTCCTTTTGGTTTCATAACCATGGTAGAGTGTTTAATCTTTTCCATTTGTATTGTCGTTGATTGATTCATCAGTATATAGACTGTTTTAACGTAGGTACCATCTCACGATATCTTGTTCTGTGCTAAACATTTTCGCTTCTACGCGACTACAACATCCTACATCTACTCTAATATCTTTGTCATACTCAATCATTGGTCTACCTTTCGACACTTCATTCAAAAATCAACTGAACAAGTCACAAGATCTGTCCTATCATTCTACCACTTAATCTGGTCAAATGTCGTCAAATAGTTATCCCCTCACCAGTTCGATTTGTACCCCTCCATTCGTAATTCGATCTACCCATCTCACCTTTAGCATTTTTCTGTAACACCACCTTTCAAAACCTTACATTCTATTTCTTTCTGAGATAGTTATTGTCCATGTTTAACTTCCACATATTGCCACGCTCCGGACGGAAGTCTTCAAAAACATCTTTCTAATTCTTATATCAATGTTCGAAGTGAGCAAATTTATTTTCGTAAGAAAGACCTTCCTTACATGTGTTAGTCTGCATTTTATTTCCTCCTTACTTCTGCCGTAATTAGTTAATTTACTCCCAAGTAACAATATTCGTCTTAAGATTTTATTTCCTAATCCAACATTTCCTATATCACCCGACTTCGTTCGACTGAACGCCCTTAATTTTGTTCCTCTGCTTTCTTTACACCCTAGTGGGATTGCAGTTCCGGCCTGCGATGCACTTGTGGACTTCGCAAAGCAAATGAAATCAAATCCATCGCAATTCAGGGCATGTAGACCTTTGAAGGAGTGCATGGTGCAGACTTATATGTTACTTAACCTTTGCACTGTGTGGATTGAATAGTTAGCGCTTTGTATGGCCACCCTTAACTCCAGGACTTAACCTGTTACTTATCTCCACTGTAGGTTTAGTGAGCCTCAGCCTCAGGGGCATTTGACACTGCAGATGTGGAAGTTTCTAATTTTTTAACCTTGTGACAAGAATTCCTTCCGGTGGATCAATAAAGTCTTTACTGACTCGGCTTCGTCCATCGAGTTAATTCTTAGCTTGGCATTTGTCTCCTTATAACGTGTAAGTTGCTGACATTGATCCATTTGTTTGAGCAGGAGAGACCGAAACCTTATGTTAGGGTGGATGTGGTTGGAGATGAAGTGGGAATCCACGCAAAACCTTTAGTGTATGGTCGAGGGCTGGAATGTCAAGCTATGTCTACTGAATTGTTCTCAGAGACTGGGTACGAAACTATGATAGAGTTCAGAATACACCAGCGAACTTTGACACCGGCGTTTCAAAAGAAAATTTCAGACCAGGAATATTGCTGCTAACATTTATACAAAATTGAACCTTAACTACCGTACGATAAAACACACATTTCTCTTACGAAAATAAACAGATATGACTTACCTAGGTTGGTTACTTCGCAAGGCAGTACCACGGTGTCTTTGGTGACTATGCGGTAAGTTTTCCCAGACGTCACGAAGGTTGGTAACTCTGGCACGACGGCAGCACCGACATTGAAATCGTTCGATCCGGCACTCACACCTGAAAGAACAGAACAGACATATTATCAACAACGAAGTAGTGATGTGCGATTCAATATCATTTGGCCTCCGAAGAGAGCTGGTGCAGGTCTTTCCAGCTGACTCCCATGGGCGATCTGCATGTCTGAGTTTGGTGGTGGTGGTCGTGGTGGTGGTGATGGTGGTGGTGGTGATGGTGGTGGTGGTGGTGGTGGTGAGGGCAATGAGATAGGGAGAGAGTTAAACCCGGTATCTGCACGTAGCCTACTCCTGTCGAACAAAACCAAGGGGTCTGCTCAAGTCTTTATGTCCCCATCCAACAGACAAATCACTATTATCAATTAATTGCTCACTCCATATGAAGACTCCGGTTTGGAGTGCTTTTGGCGCACAAATCTAGTCATTATGAATTGTATACTAACGCTTCTCCTACCCTGTCAGCCAAATTATCATAGTGAAATGTCTCTCCGCCAACGGCAATAGGACTGACTAACCACGATCTTCTTTTTCTTCTTCCTCTACTACCTTTCCCATATATGTAGGGTCGTTGGTGCGAGCTATGTGGCACGTGTGTATTTTGTCTTGTTTTAATAACAATAATGTTATTTTCTTTACGTCCCACTAACTACTTTCACGGATATTGGAGATGCCGAGGTGCCAGAATTTCGTCCTGCAGGAGTTATTTTACGTGCCAGTGAATCTATCGACACGAGGCTGACGTATTTGAGCACCTCCAAATACCACCGGATCGAACCTGGCAAGTTGGGGTCACTATCTCCCGGATACGAGCTCACAGCTGCGTGCTTCTAACCGCACGGCCAACTCGCCCGGTATTTGGTGTTTCTGTGGTGGTTGGTAGTGTAGTGATTTGTCTGAATGTGAAGAGGAAAGTGTTGGTATAAATGTACAAACCCAGTCCCCGGGTCAGGAGAATTAATCACACACGATTGAAATCCCCGACCCGGCCGGGAGTCGAACCTGAGACCATCTGAACCGAAGACCTCAACGATGACCATTCAGCCAATGTAATAGGCTAACCAACGTGTCGGATCAAAAAAGACCTGAAGATTTGACGGTCATGGCCACCACGCGAGCTAAACTAAAAAGTGGTTATTAACAGAATGTGACAAGTCACTGTGTTGAAATACGCTCATATCTGCGGTGGAGCAATTTCAGACTATTTTAGCGAGGGACAAGGTAATAATCCATCCCATAAAATAAGTCCTTAACACAGCGACCGGCAAGTTCCTTCATTCTTCCGAGCAGCTACATTGTCTTTGCATACCGAGTTGAACGTAGCCAGCAAGGTCTAATAAGCTTGAACTGTACATGGTGGTACTGTTACTTTCTTAAATTGCTGACTAACTTTTGAAACATATAAATCTGAATTTATTATGGAAAATCTGAATATCTGTATTTAAAATGGAAAATCTGAAAATTAATATTCATTAAATAAAATACACACTCGTCGGACCTTACACTTACTTGCTACCTGCTTACTTACACATACGTTATTTGAAGGGCGTCAGCTGCCACTCAGTGCAGCAGTAATAGAATGAGACTCTTGACTATCTCTAGGGTGTGGGGTAATAAGCTTACTTTTGACAACATACCATATAAGTTCTGGGAAAAGGAGATTGGCATTCGGTTTCCCCATTCATTTTGAGGTTAAGATATTTTACTGTTAATGAAATAAAACTATGAATTCGTTTGATAGAACAAAATATATTCTTTAAATAATATATTAAAAATTGTGAGTCTTGTTGCGATAAAACAGATGAGAATATGAAATTATGACATTGCAAGTGAAAGAAACTAGGCATGAATTTGAATTCTTCTTGACCGGACATTTAACAATTTATACGAAATATTTCCCTCACTGATTCACTTGACTGTACCTTCAACACTTTGAGTGCAATTACGACGTATACCTTTGATCTGGTGTTTACTGTAGGTGTGTCACGCCTAATGTGGTGATACATCCTTGTGACTGCTTCTTCTCCATATCATCTGACTTCTTGGTAAGTCAATATGGTATTACCTCTTGGCAGGTCCAGGGTTGCCCTCTCTGACTCCATGGTAAGCCTTGCGTCCGTGTCTTCCACTAAGTGACGGACCAACTTTGGGCTCACTCTCTCAATGACCAATAATTAATGGCTCACTGAGTCTTCTCCATCTCTCGTTCACACTCGTTGACTGACCGACTGAGGCCTCTTCATCTAGTAGACGTGTTCACTGTACTGCTTCCGTTTAAATAATGACTGACGCTACAATATGCACCCACCTTTTATAGACGTTGGTTGACACAGTTACGTAATCTCCATAAATGACAATGACATACTCCCACAACGCGGCAAATATAACATACAGTTGTGAAACCGCCGCCGGCTCGTTGGGTTTCTCAAAGAAAGTGAGCTCAGTGCTAACTATATACGACGACATAGCCATGGCGTGGCAATGACTTGGCAGAATCGCCAGCAATATTGCACAATGTACCAACGTCACATCCAATCTGTGATATATACAACAATTCTCACTGTACAGGTATTGAGTGTTATTCTACACATACGTATATATGCCTACATCTAAGTACAATCCTGCAAGCAACAGGCATTGCAAAATCGAATTGAATAAGACTGATAATTACAATAATAGTAACAATATCACAGATAACATAATAATAATACTGACATAATAATAATAATAATAATAATAAAAAGATAAAATCATACAATAATAAAAATACAGATATCATCTTGTAACGGGATTTGAACCGTTACAGTACGGAGTCAATTTACTTACAGAGTACGCTTGATTCTTCTGAGATAGTGTAGAGGTGGTATAGATTATTCTTTTTCCGAGCGAGTTGGCTGTTCGGTTAGTGGCACGAAGCTGTGATCTTGCATTCGGGAGACAGTAGGTTCGAACCATTTCCTATCCCATCGTCGCAATAGGACGTATCTGTATCGGTGTGAAGTGAAACCAATTGTAATAAAAAAAGTATTATTCTCAACTCACTAGAAACTGAAGTCCATCAAGTGAGAATTACAATGCATTTGAATATAAACGGAACTGTAAAACCACGGTAAATCAATGCAGCAAAATATGTTACCTGATAATTCTATTTAGTGTACTCATAGCATCACGAAGTACAGAATACATAAGAATAGAAGCGTTCTCGTATGTAATCTACTTCGAACATACCAGTCTTTTCCGGTTTCACTAAGAGATGGTCCCAGCGAACATTACACAGTGTATGAATTTGACACATACGTCACATTGTTCGTCTGACATTAACCTACCAACACACACAAGTTGAATGCGCCATACACTAGCGTCTGTGTTGTATCGTTCATTGTTCATGTCGACGTTTGTGCCTGAAAGACAGCATTCGCGGCACGCATTGCTTTTCTTATTTAATCAAAAGAAGAACGCTGTGGGATGTCATCGTTTGCTGGTAGAAATATATGGTGAACCTGCTCCATCGATTAGAACGGACGTCATCACGTAGTTGCTCTAGCGAGCTGGTGTTACTTGCTCCGCACGGGACGGTTGTTTGTCACGTGACAAGAGAGCAGCAGTCAGGCGGGTTGCATAACGTGGCCGTACTGTACTTGCGCCACTGGCCTTCAGCCTATACAGTACTACGTCATGCATTTCCCCTACTTGCTCGCTAAGCTGCTCTCGTTCCTCGAGAGCGGGGAGCAAACTCGCTCTCGATTGACGTTGCCTGGATTAGAACATGTGAAAAATGGTTTCGACAATTTAAACGTGCTGATTTCAATGTTGATGACAGTGTCAGGAAAGTGCGAAGACGAGCAATTGCCGGCGAAACCGTTAATGCACAACGCTATCACCAACAAATGATTAATTTAAATCACGCATTGATCGAAAGACGACCGAAATGGGCTAGAAAATATGGCAAAGTGATTTTGTTACCCAACAAGGCGCTATCTCACACAGAAAAACCAGTGAAAGACACCTTGAAATTGCATGGATAGTGCATCCTTCCGCATCAGACTTACTGGCCCGACCTGGAGCCATCTATCACCTCTTCGCATCAATGGGGCACGCGCTCGCAGAACAGCATTTCAGAAATTTCGAGGAAGTTGGAAAATGGCTTGACGAATGTTTTGCCGCAAAATATAAGCAGTTTTTTCCGGCATGGTGTTCATAACTTATCTGAAAGATGGGCGAAGTGTGTAGAAGCTGATGGCCAATATTTTGAAAAAAATGAATTCCCCTTGAAAATTAAGTGTTTTCTTTTCACGAAAACCGGCAAAACCTTAAGCATACACCTGTTACAGAAGAATATAAGCGTTCTTGTATGTAAACTACTTCGAACGTACTTTAACCAGTAGAGACTACTTTATCTCCTTGAAAACTTGAAGACAGACAACATATTTACTTTAACTAAACAATTCAACACTGGGCTCTTGAGTGTTTGACTCACTGCTCGCTCTGACAGGCTTGACTGCAGGTTGTGAAAGCCACCGCATTAACCCATATCGCTTCTGTGAGGATATGTCAGACATCAAGATCTCCTGTCACGCGATAGCGATAGCATTTTAGCAAATACTGTATTTGGCAATACCACATCTGTAATGTAGCAGTTATTGGTCTTAGGGATAGAGATTTCCTGCAAAGACGAGGACTCACTGAAGAGGAAACCACACTTCATTTAGTCGGACACACTAAAAGTAACATACTACACTAGTAAAGGAAGAAATATAGAGGAAAACATACTTCTTCTTCTTCTTCCAAATCTTTTCGAATATTATTATTTCGTGTCAGAGCGTTGATACAGAAGAGAGATTTTCCTGACAAGACGAGGAACCACTGAAGAGAATCCACACCTCATCTAGTGGGACACACTACGAACAGAGAAAAGGCAGAAATATGAAGGAAAACTTACTTATTCTCCCAAATCTCTTCGAGTATTATTATTTCGTGTCAGAGCGTTGATACAATACAAACACACATATACTTAACATACACGTTACATTACACAAAATACATGGTACTCTACAGATAAAATGTGTGCGGTCACACTGAGTCCATCCATTAATCAGTGAGAGCAATTCTCTATTTGGTCACTTGAACGATGCCTTGAAATGTACATTGGACAGGGCATAGTTGACAGTTATACATGTGTGGGGTACTTTGCTTTACCCACAATCACAAAGTTCTGTCTGTTTCACTAAACACCCCCACTTGTTTAGGTTGTCCCTAGACCTTCCAGTACCATTCCTCAAACGATTAAGTGACCTCCAAGAAGCCCAACTGAGCTGGTGTTCAGGAGGTGGAGGTTCATGAGGCACCATCCACTCCGAAAGATGTTGTATTCTTCTTCGCCACAAGTCTCGGCGCACTGTTGCTGATGATTTTATACAGTGGTGGAGACTTTGAGGAAGCTCCTTCTTGATTCTAATCCTTTATTTCAGTTTTGAGATAAGTAAATATGAAATTAGCCATGTGAGTTGTTACTCCATATGAGATTTGCGCTGGACAAAGCGGAGGCAAGGCAGGTTTTTCTCCGAGTACTCCGGTTTTACCTATCATCTTTCATTCCAGCAACACTCTCCATTAACTTTTAATTTCATCCGTCGGTCATTTATCATTGCCCCAGAGGAGTGCGACAGGCTTCGGCAGCCGGCACATTTCCTATCCTCGCCGCTAGCATTCATTCCATTCCTGACCCGATCGAATGATTTGAAAAAGGCTTAGGATTTTCCATTGTTAGCAGTACATCCATGCTCTTTCTGTAGATGAATACAGTTAGAGTTACGTATTCATGTATTGCTCATTAATAATGTTATTTTCTTACGTCCCACGTATTATTCTTACGGTTTTCGGAGACGCCGAGCTGCCCGAATTTACTTGAGCAGAAGTAATGCCACGTGTCAATGAATCTGCTGACACAATGCTGGTCTATTTAAGGACCGAGCCCGCAAACTTGAACTAATATTGCAAGCAGTCTATCTTGTGAACTACTCAGCGTAGCATTTGAATTATCGTCCATGTCAGTCAGAACGCTGAACGCTGCGTGTTTATGCGCGTGAAATGGATGTAGTGATTTCCTGACATCAAAACAAATCCAACGGCGCAACAGCCCCAAAAGTTCATAACCTACCAAGCGACCGCTGCTGAACCAGAAGGCCTGCAGTCTACGAGGTGTCGTGTGGTCAGCACGACGAATTCTCTCGGCCGTTATTCTTGGATTTCTAGAGCGGGGCCGCTATCTAACCATCAGACAGGTCTTCAATTGTAATCACGTAGGCTGAGGAGACCTCGAACTAGCCCTCAAATATAGGTAAAAATCCTTGAAATGGCCGGGAATTGAACCCGAGGCCTCCAGGTTAGAGGCAGGCACGCTACCCCTACACAACAGGACCGGATAATGATTTCCTTACCGTTCTAAAATAAAGAGAAAAGTTGATAAATGAAGTCCGTGTGCAAATAATATCAATTTCACTCCAGATTCCACCTCATCAGCATTAGCCACTTTGATCAGTGTGTTCAACCTCATCTGAAGGTTGCAGCTATGCCGGGGTCTCGGATTAACCTTGCACCACTGCAAAGACATCATGGATAATCCGGAGGTCTACGTAGAGACGCACGTTGAATGGTTTGTTAGGGGAAGTAATGTCTTGCTAATGAAACTCTAAATATAACTGTACGGTGGTGGCGGTATGAAATGGTAAGGGCGTATGGCTTTTAGTGCCGGGTGTCCGAGGACATTTCGGCTCGCCAGGTGCAGGTCTTTTGATTTGACTCCCATAGGCGACCTGCGCGTCGTGATTAGGATGAAATGATGATGAAGACAACACATACACCCAGCCCCCGTGCCGTCGAAATTAACCAATGATGGTTAAAATTCCTGACCCTGCCGGGAATCAAACCCGGGACCCCTGTAACCAAAGGCCAGCACGCTAACCATTTAGGCATGGAGCCGGACTGTGGTGGTGGTGATTATTGTTTTAAGAGGAAGTACATCTGGGCAATAATTCTCTATTATCACAAATCAGAATGAAAATGAAAGAGACACTTCGGAAAAATAAAGGTATCGGAAAAAGAAAGGGCAGGGCCACGAAGGGTGCGTAAATGAATGCCTCTCTAGGCTTCGGAAACCTAACACCGTTGGAGTCGGAAAAGAACAAGAGTTGAGCAAGGGAGGTCGGACACGATACATAAAAGGAAGGAGCCAGGCACAATTAAGTGAAATCATTGCCAGACTTAGCTAACAGTTCCCGATTTAAGAGCCCATGGGGCCTCTTTTAGCCTCCCCTTGCGAAAGGCAGGGAATTTAACCTATGATACTGTATTTTCTAAATACATATACCCTATCTTACTGTCTACCGGTTAATGCTGCAATGGTTTGTTCCTGTACCGTCCAGATAGACCTATTCAATACCTATTTCGTAAATAATATCTTGACCTAGAAACAGCTTTCAGTCGAATAATATAATTATGGTTGAGTTTAATTATTTCTGTGGGGCAACCACCAGATTCTTCATCATAGATCTTTTACAGCCAACATCATACAAAATCGAGTGTCAAGTGGAACATTCCGCCTTCCAAAAATCCGACTATATCTGCCGGGTTTGGTCCCGATACTCCACCACTGATGCATATCCGTCACTATCTTTGTTAATAATAATCCTTAAGAATATTCGAATAAAATATGAGCTCAAATCTACATTGGCATTGCGTGTTTCTGCCACTGCTATTTCAGTTACCATGTACATCATCTGTCTGTAGGCTATACAAGGAGAGGCAGCATGTTACCGAGCTTCTCACTGCGGAAGTGCGGTAGCTCAACAGCACTTTTTTCGACAACAAATCCCGCTGTGTTATAGCCGCCAGCTGTACTGTGCAAAAGACATCCCTCCACGAGTATCTATACTTCTCCACACTATTTTTGAAAATTTCTCCCTCTCTTGCTCTAGTGTTTGGGAGCATCACATATAGCACGTACATACATACAAACCTACATAGCATCTACGATAATAACTACAATGAAAATATAAGGTGAAAAACTTAGCCTTGTGACTCCTGTGGGAAATGAAAGAGTAAGAGAGTTTGATTGTATACATATCAATATGTAAGGAGCTAAGTTCCAAAACTTGCTTTACCCAAATGAAATTAGAAACTACAGTTGAACCTCCCTTCTGCGGACACTGTCGGTTCCGAGGAAAAAATGTCCGTTATGAGAGGTGTCCGCTAAAACAAGTTTGTAAAAATTGGACATTTTAACAGCAAAGAACGTCCACCTTAAATATAAGCATACATATCTTTATTTTTATTATTCAAAGTAATTTCTGTGTTAGTATTTTATAGAGGGTTATTGTAAGTGATTTTACATCATTTACAAACATTACAGCGCCTGTACTGTCTTTTCCTTCTCAAGTTGACTACCTGAGTTCGGCCTTATCAGCGATAATCCGAGTTATGAATAGAATGATGCATGAAGGGAAGCAAAACCTCAGGTAACTTGTGAGTTAACAGTCTCTGGCAGCATTTCTGGGCAATTAGAATTCTCGGAATAGGTCTTTACACCACTAGGTAGAACTGTATTCCGATGTTCCTCCTCTCCCCTTGCTCGCGAAATGGTACAAACGTTCAAAAGGTATTTCCTTATGTCTGAAGAATGGTTTTAAAAGAATGGATGACATGTGGTTCGGCGTAATAAATTGTCTAGCAACGTGTGAATTGTCCGCTTAAGTCAAGTGGACGGGACAAATTACGATGTCCGCTGTCCGCAGTTAGAGGTGTCCGCTAAAATGAGGTCAATTTAACACTTGTCTTATGTAAAATAAAATCGGTTCCGAGGAAAATTGCCCGTATAGGGAGGTGTCCGCTGAATAAGGGTGTCCGTTAGGGCAGGTTCGACTGTATAATTGCTGCTTATTTCGCTACCCTGCATCTTTTGAAATGCCATGAAAATGAGAAGTACCCGTAATTGAAACGCTTCGGAAGAAAATGTTGTCTAGCTTCCCTTTGAGAAAATGAATATGATCATAAACGTCTCTTTCAACAAATGAAACTGAAACTGATATGGATTAATGTATTTGCATTTAAATAATCCTTATCGAGACACATCCGTATAGAGTCGACAAGTATGGTGCCCGGACATTTTGTACCACGGACATTCCTTACCACTTGGTTTCTGAGGACATTTCGTACCACTTAGGTCGTTATCTACCTGCGAACGGTTTTCCTGCAATCCTTAAATATTTACACCAGGACAATCCGTACCACTCGATGTCAAATTGGGATTTCATTTCCACGCCAGCGAGCGTAAGGAGCCTACAGTCAGAAACAAAAATAATTTACAACATTTGCTGAAGAAAACTTCTAATGTATATTATTTTATTTTGTACTTTAAAATATACTTATCACTAATGTTCACGTAAATATTATCATAAGAAAGTCGATTTCCTGAAGTATAAATCCTGAAACGGAACAATACAATAGAAATACACATCGTGTTCGGGCGCAATGTGCCTGACGATCACATGGATGGATAATATTACTATTATTGTAAATATACTGACTGACAGAGCAAATGCAACACCAAGAAGGAGTGGTCAGAACTTTATGCCAATTGAAGGGTAGACTGACGTCACTGAGGTATGCTCATGATGTGAAATGCGCCGCTGTGCTACGCACGTAGCGAACGATAAATGGGACACGGCATTGGCGAATGGCCCAATTCGTACCGTGATTTCTCAGCCGACAGTCATTGTAGAACGTGTTGTCGTGTGCCACAGGACACGTGTATAGCTAAGAATGCCAGGCCGCCGTCAACGGAGGCATTTCCAGCAGACAGACGACCGTACGAGGGGTATGGTGATCGGGCTGAGAAGGGCAGGTTGGTCGCTTCGTCAAATCGCAGCCGATACCCATAGGGATGTGTCCACGGTGCAGCGCCTGTGGCGAAGATGGTTGGCGCAGGGACATGTGGCACGTGCGAGGGGTCCAGGTGCAGCCCGAGTGACGTCAGCACGCGAGGATCGGCGCATCCGTCGCCAAGCGATGGCAGCCCCGCACGCCACGTCAACCGCCATTCTTCAGCATGGGAGGGAATGGCGGAACGTCGTGTTCTCCGATGAGTCACGCTTCTGTTCTGTCAGTGATAGTCACCGCAGACGAGTGTGGCGTCGGCGTGGAGAAAGGTCAAATCCGGCAGAAACTGTGGAGCGCCCTACCGCTAGACAACGCGGCATCATGGTTTGGGGCGCTATTGCGTATGATTCCACGTCACCTCTAGTGCGTATTCAAGGCACGTTAAATGCCCACCGCTACGTGCAGCATGTGCTGCGGCCGGTGGCAATCCCGTACCTTCAGGGGCTGCCCAATGCTCTGTTTCAGCAGGATAATGCCCGCCCACACACTGCTCGCATCTCCCAACAGGCTCTACGAGGTGTACAGATGCTTCCCTGGCTTGCGTACTCTCCGGATCTCTCACCAATCGAACACGTGTGGGATCTCATTGGACGCCGTTTGCAAACTCTGCCCCAGCCTCGTACGGACGACCAACTGTGGCAAATGGTTCACAGAGAATGGAGAACCATCCCTCAGGACACCATCCGCACTCTTATTGACTCTGTACCTCGACGTGTTTCTGCGTGCATCGCCGCTCGCGGTGGTCCTACATCCTACTGAGTCGATGCCGTGCGCATTGTGTAACCTGCATATCGGTTTGAAATAAACATCAATTATTCTTCCGTGCCGACTCTGTTTTTTCCCCAACTTTCATCCCTTTCGAACCACTCCTCCTTGGTGTTGCATTTGCTCTGTCAGTCAGTGTATTACCTAAGTAAAATAAAAGATTGTGATGAACTGGACGATATGTGCTTGGAGGTGACGCGGAAATAGGAAACTACTTGAAGATGGAAGTAGCTATGACCAGATAAGAATTAACACGTGTACCCATCAGATCGGTTAACATCAGTAGTGGTGAAATCGTCCGGAGGCTTCGGCGCCAGCAGTGGACAATGGATATACAAATGAATACATGCAGTAGTATATCGTTTTTACTTCACAATATTCCCCGCTCTTTCAAGTGGTACGTAATGTCCTCTTCTAAATATTTTAAAGTAATTAACTAATCCATGGCTAAATGGTTAGCGTGCTGGCCTTTGGTCACAGGGGTCCCGGGTTCGATTCCCGGCAGGGTCGGGAATTTTAACCATCATTGGTTAATTTCACTGGCACGGGGGCTGGGTGTATGTGTTGTCTCCATCATCATTTCATCCTCATCACGACGCGCAGGTCGCCTACGGGAGTCAAGTCGAAAGACCTGCACCTGGCGAGCCGAACTTGTCCTCTGACACTCCCGGCATTAAAAGCCGTACGCCATTTCCATTTCAACACTTTGCAGGTAATCAGCCGGTCAAGTGGTACGAAATGTCCGGTGGTATCATATGTCCTAGAACCGACAAGTATACGATTCAGTGCCTCGAAAGGGGAAACTGACTCATGGCCTATGCAACTAGCACGAATGACATAATATTCTTTAGCGTATGATGAGAAGAGGTCTCATTGGTGAAAGAGCCTTCTATATGTCGATGGGCTGAGTAGCTCAAGAGTTGGAGCGTTGGCCTCCAGAACCCAGCTTGGAAGGTCAGATGATATTTGAAGGTGCCCAAATATATCAGTGTAGATTTACTGGCACGTGAAAGAAATCCTGCGGGTCAAAACTCCGGCACCACGGCGTCTTCGAAAAACCATAAAAAGTAGTTAGTGGAACGTTAAACCAATAGCATTGTTGTTACTTGTATATATGTCTCACAGTTACGGCCATACATCACTGCTCCACATCACAGGCTGCACGCCTCACACGTTTTACATTGCTAATTTGGTGACCACAAACGTTCAGATTATCCCTAGCCATATTTATGTCGAAATGTGGTGTTCCAAACCTTACCTTATCCACTAATCACTTGGCAGTGGTGTTGTCCTTATAATGATAATTCCCAGTAAAACTGCTTTGTTTCCAAAATTAACGTAATCCATCACAGAAATATTACTTTTTCCTCATTTAAAACTTACATCTTGAATTTGCAAACAATCATTCGCTCTGAGAACGTATGGTGAATAAACAAAATTCAAACAGTGTTATTGTTTTAATGAATAGCTGTGAAAATGTACTTCCTTGTTCCTCATCAATTTCTCATCAATGCAGCAAAGTGAGGTGATGATAAGAAGATTTCCAGATGACATATTGGAGATGAGTGAAACTCACTAGGAAAAATTTAAGTAGGTCTACTACACGGAAGAACTAAGCAACGCCTGTACTGTACTGAGCCAGGGAAGAGGACGACGACTATTCTAGAGAATGTATTGAAGCAGAGAATTTACGAGTGTGAAGAGAATAATATTCTAAATGCCAGAAGTTTGAGGTACGCCCATTCTAATTTTGTAATGAGACCTGTAAAGGGTGAATGATACGTTGAAATTAATTGACAAGTCATCAAGATGGGACGAAATAAAATACAGACAGGGATATTAATGAAGCCTCGGTCTATTCGGCACAGCATTTAGATCACATCACTGTAGGGCATTAGTTAAAGTGCAAAGTTTAAGTTTAGACGTAAGTTAATTGTTCTGGCTATTAAAAGTAATCTCTGTCGGTGCGACGTAAAGCATCTTTAAAAAAAAATCACCCTCGGAAATTTGTATCTTGTTTAATTCAGTTTGACATTTTCTTCCTTGCTTGCATTTGCCGTAGGCTTGATTTTCTTCCAAATTAATATTTTTAAATATCATGGAATTATTCACGAAGTTTTCGATTACTTCACAGACTTACTCATAGAAACATTAGTTAGATCCCGCGTAGTTGAAAGATGTCATGTTTCGTGCTATCATGTGACAATACCTGGTTTCACTGATTTAAACACGTGCACCGCGCAATGATTTCACCTACAAATGACCGACGCAATCACCTCTCACTATTTCGTGATCTGACCTTAAATGTTACTGCTGTGGAATCGTTAGACCTTCCTCCGTTTACAATTTGGTTTACGTCTCACCGACACAAGTAGGTCTTATGGCGACGATGGGATTAGAAAGGCCCAGGAGTGAGAAGGAAGCTGCCGTGACCCTAATTAAGGTTCAACCCCCGTATTTTCCTGGTGTGATAATATGCAGTCACGGAAAAACAATCTTCAGGGCTGCCGACAGTGGGGCTAGAACACACTACCTCCCAGATGCAAGCTCACAGCTGCCAGCTCCTAACCACACGGCCAACTCTCCCGGTAGACCTTCCTTTCTCCAACTCTGCAATTATACTCTACTAGCAAATGTACCCGTGCTTCGCTACGGTATTCTACACTGCATACGGATATTGAAGTAAATACTGTACGTACAGTAAACAAGATTGTTTTAAAATTGCATGTCTCTTAACATTATGTGAGAAATAGCATGGTGAGGTCCCTATATGTTGTTTCCAATGTTATGTGTTGGTTGCGGAGTTGTGATGATAACGGCAGAACGGTAGGCTCACTTGCTTATCGTCATTCACAATAGAGTTGGGAAGTTTACATTATAATTGCAGGCCCCATTGCCTACTGCGCGGTCAAATCGATTTGGGGAGTTTTCGTTACAATGGCAGGCCCCCTTTCCTACTTCCAGACAGATTACGGTTGAGGAGTTTTTATTATAATAGCACATTTTTGGGACGACATAGGATTTCTTCCCGACCGCGAGACAGCCGAGAAGCATAGTCACTGACTGTTCACCAAGGTAACCACAATTCTATTTATCTATTTTTCAGTGCATACGTAATTTTCCAAACGAATAGTCACGTGCCTATGTTTAGAATTTAACGTACAACTGGATGCCTTATGGGCATGATCACCAATAACAGCGGTTACGTAAAACTAATAGCTTGCTTGCTTGCTCTTTTGTCTTTATCGAGGGACTAAGCACTTAAAGTACGTTTTTGACATCAGTAATACTTTCAATCATTGCCTGAGAGATCGCAGGATATTACATTACTTGGTGAAATGACAATGTAAAAGATAATTCAACACGACATACTTGGGAAGTCAGAGTATAACAGTCACTTGTGGAACAATGCTATTCTAACTGCACGGAGTTAACCTCTATTGTTCTTGATCCTGAGGCATAGCTGGCATCATGAGCTTTGTTTCTCAAGACACGGCTACTTGGGCACAGAACTGTACTTCATCAGCATTGCTGTCTGTGTCTTTACCTTCTCCCTCCGCCTCTTAACATCTCACTTCTCCCGAAGGCGAGAACAACATTGCACAGCCTCGCCAAACTTATTTAACTTCGTGACCCAAGTAAACAAGAGAAGTACATCTCAATTAGTAACTTAGTGTCCTGCAGTTATTTATCATTACTAGATACAGTCCAACAAAAGATTTTGTGAAAAATAAGTATTACAGCCACAAGGCAATGGGAAACTCTCACAAAGTTAAACCATTGTCATTTTGGACAATGTTATGAGGAAAGAAGGCAGAATTATCAGACTGGTTTCACAAAATATTGAGAACACTTCTTCTTTCCTTTATGTACACTGAAGTTATTTATAGACTGATAATAATAACCGAGTGAGTGGTCGCGTTGTTTGGGTCACGTAGCTATCAGCTTGCATTCAGGAGGTAGTGGGTTCGAACCCCATTGTTAGACAGAAGTTGCTTTCTATTTTCACACCAGACAATTGGAGGGTATGTACCGTAATTGAGACCACGGTCGCTTCCTTCCCACTCCTAGCCCTTTCCTATCCCATTGCCGCCATAGGACCTGTGTCGGTACGACGTTATGCAAACTAGTAAAATATAATAATAATAATAATAATAATAATAATAATAATAATAATAATAATAATAATAATAATAATAATAATAATAATAATAATAATAATAATAATAATAATAATAATAATAATAATTGCGCATGGCTCTGGAGAG
This sequence comes from Anabrus simplex, assembly GCF_040414725.1. NCBI lineage: Eukaryota > Metazoa > Arthropoda > Insecta > Orthoptera > Tettigoniidae > Anabrus > Anabrus simplex. The sequence continues at coordinate 269,303,715 of NC_090271.1, read as the reverse complement.
GCCTGATGCAGGTTTTTCGAGATGGCGACTAATAGGCGACCCATTGGGAATCTGTAATATTTGCACTAGCCATGCGTCTTGGTAGGTGTGCTAGGTATCAACTGATGAGCCCAGCCTAGCACACGAGGGCGAAACGCTGGCAACCAGGAATGAGTTAGCTGGAAAATTTATAATGTCCAATAACGGACCATTTATATTGGTATTATAAATTTACTCATTCGGAACAAATATTACAGATTCCCAATGGGATTCAACATCTGTATCATCTGATGGCCAAGCAGGCATCAATTTTTAGTAGTGAGACAGAGTGTCTCATAGTGCATTGGCACTGCCGGTGGCTACAATTAGCCTACGCAGTGGCCTCCACGGTATGCACTAGCCATGCGTCTTGGTAGGTGTGCTAGGTACCAACTGATGAGCCCAGCCTAGCACACGAGGGCGAAACGCTGGCAACCAGGAATGAGTTAGCTGGAAAATTTATAATGTCCAATAACGGACCATTTATATTGGTATTATAAATTTACTCATTCGGAACAAATATTACAGATTCCCAATGGGATTCAACATCTGTATCATCTGATGGCCAAGCAGGCATCAATTTTTAGTAGTGAGACAGAGTGTCTCATAGTGCATTGGCACTGCCGGTGGCTACAATTAGCCTACGCAGTGGCCTCCACGGTATGCACTAGCCATGCGTCTTGGTAGGTGTGCTAGGTACCAACTGATGAGCCCAGCCTAGCACACGAGGGCGAAACGCTGGCAACCAGGAATGAGTTAGCTGGAAAATTTATAATGTCCAATAACGGACCATTTATATTGGTATTATTGATATATAGAGTAAACAGAAGAGGTCCAAGCATAGATCCCTGTGGGACACCTGTTTGCTTCGCCTTCCAGTCTGTGGTGATACCGTTTATGACAACACATTGTCGCCGATTGGTGAGGTATGGAGCAAAGAGCTGAATAGCAGAGGGACTCAGATTAAATATTTGTAATTTCGCTAATAATATGTCAATAATTACTGTGTCAAACGCACCACTGAAGTCAAGTAAAATAAGTATAGTCACTTTCCGCTCATCTATAGCTCGTCTAACGTCGTCTGTAATTCTTCGTAGTGCCGTCCCTGTGCTATGTCCTTTCTTGAAACCAGATTGGAAGGGATCACACAAAGAATATTTTTCCATGTATTGATAGTAAGATGTATTTATTCGTATCAGAAGCAATACATCATATAAATTATTAGTTCAGAATGAAAAATAATTAAATAGGCCTAACTGGAAAAAACATACTAGAGGTACATTCAAAGTAACAATTATATCATATCGGACCAGAATTTGGCAAGATCTCGACCATTATGTATTATATATGAGTGTACTAAATAACTTACTTTATCCCTGCCGCATTCACTAAATAGAATTGAGGTACATTCTCTGATAGAAGCTGGCATAGCCCAGTGGACTGTTTCCATGATGAGATCTTTCTTCTCTCCTTCATGTTTATTCGCATTTTCCACCCTTTTTACATTCTGATATTTTTATAAAGCTCTTACTAAAACAAGCCCATAATAAATACAGTGCGCTCTACTGGAAAACGTCGCAACTGCTTGTCTAAAAGTACTATACGTGTTCACCATATTTTAAACGACAGTGTTATTCCCTTTTTTGCCCGGTCTGCATTCACTGGCAAGAAAACGGCTACTGTGGAATAGGAAAAAGTTCATAAATCACGTCTAGATGGAATATTCTATGATCTACAGCGTAATATTTACTGAATTATTTGCTTCACTCAGTTCAGATTATTATCTTTTGGCCCGTATGGCGATCACAGCACCATGGTTGAGATAGGCATAATCTGTATACTTTCCGATGAGAAGAGTCACAACCCATAGGAAAAAGCTGATCATAAATGTTTCACTTACGTCAAAGTGAACAAAGCCCACTTCAGATTCAAACATATGCGGCGGAATTTTTTAAACCTTGAGAGACTGAAAACTTGTTCTGATAGGCTGTCCGCCATTAATACTAAGTAATTAGCTGAGAATGAAGTATGTTCGTGCGTTCCTGATTGATGTGAATCTATAGATTCATTGATGGGTGATTCCACTGAAAATAAATGTAATATATAGACCACCAGCCATCTAATTGAAAAATATAAATATTATATTTTGTTAAAGAGAAAAATGACGCGAGAAAAGATGTATTCCATAGGAAATGAAAACCCGGTAGGAGGTGCATTTTAAAAAAAATCTGAGTGGACTCTAATGTAAACGAATCAAAGTGAAAGTTTGTGCACCACATGTCATATGATGGTCATCCGTAATAAAGTACTTTTTTGACTTATTCTTGACCGAGTAAGTGGCCGCATGGTTTTGGGTCACCTAGCTATCAGCTTGCATTCGTGAAATGGTGTTTTCTAACCCCACTGTCGGCAGTCTTGAAGATGGTTTTCCGTGGTTTCAATTTTCACACTAAGCAGGTGCTGTAGCTTGGTTAGGGCCAAGGCCGCTTCCTTCCCACTCCCAGCCTCTTCCTATCCCATCGTCGCAATAAGACTTATGTGTGCAGTCAACAACAGACTTCTTAACGAAATATAATTTTCGGGAGGTTGTGGATTCGTATCCCACTGGTGTCCGGTTGGCCATTTTTGTTCTGTACTTAACATCTCTTCAACATGTACTAAGTGTACGTAACACGACCTAACAGGTTGAAAGACGGTTTCGATTACAACGCGGTCGTGAAATTTTAATATTCATTAAATATGGCCCAGTTTCACATTCATCGAAAGTCCAGGGCAACCATATGGATCTAACACCAATCTACTCACCAAATTCGCGCGTGTGTGTGTGTGTGTGTGTGTGTGTGTGTGTGTGTGTGTGTGTGTTTGCGAGCGCGTAACCAACTGAAAATAACGTTAGCGGGTGGACTTGAGCTTACTTGTTGTTTAAAAGGGCCTAACATCTAAGGTCATCGGCTCTGTGGACTTGAGATCACAGCCATTAAGTGCATTCAGGTAAGGATATTTTGGCTATGGTGCAGCAAGATTCTGGGATTCACGAGGAAGAGAATGATGACCATGGTGAGCAATTTGTTTCATATTTAGACACCACGACTGCTTTCGAACTTGCCGTACGCTTTTTCAAACAACACTCAGTTGCTACGCCTAGTGATGTGATGTTTCAGAGACTCTGGCTTAGTATTGAATCATGTAGCAGGTTCCAATCATTACGGCAAAAGACATCAACAGACTTTTTAAAAATGTAATATTCAGTGATTAATATTTGTGATGCATAATAATCGTTCGTGTTATGTTACTGTATGAATAATAAACCAATCTTTATTCTGAAATGTATACTTTCATTTCATTTTTTAATTAACTAATATAGGCTATTCAAATTCCAGTTCGGATGAATAAGAATTTAAGGTTACCGGGGTTCGGATTAGCGAGACTCCACTGTATACCGTACTACTTCTACTAATGAGGCCCCTGTTTAGTCTGTCTAATGAATTAATGAAATTAATTCATTAACTAACTAATTACCTAAATAAAAATCAGCTCATTCTGTGGATGATTAGTATGTCTTGGTCTCTGGATCCCGTGATCACCGGTTGAATCCCGGAAAATTATTTTTGTAGGGTTGAGTGAAGTCCATTAGACACACCATGACGTTTGATATCGGCATGTAAAAGATCTCTCGTAAACATATTTCAGTTTACCCGACAAAATCAAATAAAACTCAACTATAGTTCACCCTAGACAGATACGGTATACTCTTCCATCTGTAAACTGGTGCGCAAGAAGCCTATACGGCTTTAAATTTAAATTCCTGCACATAGCGGCTGAATCAATACGATTATTATTATTATTATTATTATTATTATTATTATTATTGTTATTATTATTATTATTATTATTATTATTATGTTGGTGGTGGCAAATCTATTTATTTTGATTTCTATTATTAGTAAATCGATAAATAAATACATAGACACGGAAACATTTCAGATTTCTTTCTTTCTTTCTTTCTTTCTTTCTTTCTTTCTTAATCCGTTTAGCCCCCGGGATTGGTTTTCCCCTCAGAATCAGCCAGAGATCCCACATCTACCGCCTCAGGGACAGTGTCCTGGAGCCTGACACTTTGGGTCGGGCGATAAAACTGGCGAGGAGGACCAGTACATCGCCCAGGCAACCTCACATGCTATGTTGAACAGGGGCCTTGTGGGAGGATGGGAAGATTGTAAAGGATAGACAAGGAAGGAAGCAGTCGTGGCCTTAAGTTAGGTACCGTTCCGGAATTTGCCTGGAGAAGTAGTGGGAAACCACGGAAAACCACTTCGAGGATGGCTGAGGAGGGACTCAAACACCCCTCTGCTCAGTTCACCCCCCTGGGCTGCCTGGACCCCGTTACAGCCCTTTCACCCGGGCATGTGGGGATGGCAGTTGACATACTAACCGCTACACCACAGAGGCGGATATTAGTGATATGAAAATTCAAATTATCTTACAATTTTCAACAGCGTCATCAATTATGAAAATTCACTTGCCAAACGTAATGTAATATTTTGACTTTGAAAATATGTATATTGAATCTGTTGCCATGAAGTTAAGTGCAAATAAATTTCTCCAGGTTGTGAAATGAATTATTAATATGCATTGCGCTCGCATGTATGTACATGATTAGAAATGCAATTTTCAAGTTTACAGCCAGTATAAGCGTACACTGAACAAACAATTCATTTGAAGTTACTATATGCTGTTATAGAAAGAATCAATGAGCGGTTTACCCCTCCCCCCACCTCCCTAGGTAGAGTATTCATTTTTAATTCTTATTTGCGCTATATGTTGGCTTTTTGTTTGTATAGCATTTTTTCAAAAATAAATAATCTTGCATATCCTCCCGTTCAAAATGAGTTTCAAGAGCAAGAAAAATAGAATGTTTGAATGCTGTGCCTCACTTTTTGGCGAAGAATTCGGCAGGTGAACTTTTGAAACAAGTGGAGGTTTTAAATCATTTCTAGATAATAGGTTCAATAATAGCGATCAACGTTTCATTGTAAAGAGGAAGGAACATTTTATCTAAATACGTCAATGGGTGACAAAATTACGCCGCCATCTTGACGTACTAACATCGCCGTGCTACGCGACGTTATCAGTTAGTGTAGCTCTGGAGTCCGCGGTGGTAGCACGTGTTGTGAGGTGCCATTTATTTCGTCTCAGTGAGTTGTACAAATCATCATCATACACTAGAGTCTAAGCCTTGTCGCTACAACCATTCTCCTCCCAATCCTGCCGTTTTCCTCACTTCCTTGTAGTCTTTACACCCCATCAAGTTTCTCATGTCATCTTTCTTGGTCTTCTTCTTCCTTTCTTTCTTTCCTAGTATTTCTTCCTTCAAAGATGTTTAATAGGAAGTTATTATGTCTCAGGCTATGACGTACACGTTTTAATTTCCTTATTTCCATATCTTTATCAGTCTGCGTTGCTCATTGACTTCCTTTAGAACATCTCACTTCGTTTTTGAAAGGCCTGTTTAGCAAGAGCTATTCTTCTTTTAATTTCCTAGTCGCATCTATTGTCTTCAGTTATATTGCTTCCTCAGTACCAAAAATTTGCACTTGTTCTACTTTGGTATTTCATATTCTGATGTTTGTGTTAGCTCCCCTGCCATCTTTGCTCATAACGAAAATTTTGGTTTTCTTACTATTGATTTTCTGTTTGCATTGTTTCAGTGTATCACACAGCCCATATTTAATTTCTTCTGAGAGGCTGCTACTACTACGGAAATGTCATCGGAAAATCTAATACTGTGGATTCCTTTCCCATTCACTTTTATTCCCTTAGTCCTTTCCTTTAAAACACAAATTTATTCTTCAATAAACAAGTTGAAAATTTATGGTGAGAGTGGACAACAGTGCCTCACGCCTTTTTTAATAAATATATGGAAAACATATAAAAAAGTGAACATTTTAAACGATATGTGGTGCGAAGGAGTACGAGGAACGTTGTAACATATGGACAATAAATGGTCGTGAGGTTCACTCAGCCTACACCAAAAATGAGCAGCGGGTTAATTCTTGAGACCAAAGGTGGCCGGGAGTAGAAATAACCACACTACCCCACCAAGTGCCGAGGTTACCGATAGTGGTATCCTTTACCTTCAATCCTTCCAACGGCCTTCATGGCCTCTGCAGAAGAAATAATAATAATAATAATAATAATAATAATAATAATAATAATAATAATAATAATAAACTCGAGTTAACAAGCTAGAAATGGCATAACAGCTGAACAAAAACACCCACAGTAAAAAGGTCTCTTCATTAATACTAAAATGAAGCACTGTTGTTGTTTGAGTCATCAGTCCATAGACTGGTTTGATGCAGCTCTCCATGCCACCCTATCCTGTGCTAACCTTTTCATTTCTACGTAGCTATTGCATCCTACATCTGCTCTAATCTGTTTGTCATATTCATACCTTGGTCTACCCCTACCGTTCTTACCACCTACACTTCCTTCAAAAACCAACTGAACAAGTCCTGGGTGTCTTAAGATGTGTCCTATCATTCTATCTCTTCTTCTCGTCAAATTTAGCCAAATCGATCTCCTCTCACCAATTCGATTCAGTATCTCTTCATTCGTGATTCGATCTATCCATCTCACCTTCAGCATTCTTCTGTAACACCACATTTCAAAAGCTTCTATTCTCTTTCTTTCTGAGCTAGTTATCGTCCATGTTTCACTTCCATACAATGCCACGCTCCACACAAAAGTCTTCAAAAACATCTTTCTAATTCCGATATCAATGTTTGAAGTGAGCAAATTTCTTTTCTTAAGAAAGCTCTTCCTTGCTTGTGCTAGTCTGCATTTTATGTCCTCCTTACTTCTGCCATCGTTGGTTATTTTACTACCCAAATAACAATATTCATCTACTTCCTTTAAGACTTCGTTTCCTAATCTAATATTCCCTACATCACCTGCCTTCGTTCGACTGCACTCCATTACTTTTGTTTTGGACTTATTTATTTTCATCTTGTACTCCTTACCTAAGACTTCATCCATACCATTCAGCAACTTCTCGAGATCTTCTGCAGTCTCAGATAAAATAACAATATCATCGGCAAATCTCAAGGTTTTGATTTCCTCTCCTTGGACTGTGATTCCCTTTCCAAATTTCTCTTTGATTTCCTTTACTGCCTTTTCTATGTAAACATTGAAAAGGAGAGGGGACAAACTGCAGCCTTGCCTCACTCCTTTCTGGATTGCTGCTTCTTTTTCAAAGCCCTCAATTCTTATCACTGCAGACTGATTTTTATACAGGTTGTAGATAATTCTTCGTTCTCGGTATCTGATCCCTATCATCTTCAGAATCATAAATAGCCTGGTCCAATCAACATTATCGAATGCCTTTTCTAGATCTACGAATGCCATGTACGTGGGCTTGTCCTTCTTGATTCGATCCTCTAAGATCAGACGTAAAGTCAGGATTGCTTCACGTGTTCCTACATTTCTTCTGAAGCCAAATTGATCTTCCCCCAACTCAGCTTCAACTTGTTTTTCCATTCTTCTGTAAATAATACGTGTTAAAATTTTGCAGGCATGAGATACTAAACTAATAGTGCGGTAGTTTTCACACCTGTCAGCACCGGCTTTCTTGGGAATAGGTATAACAACATTCTGCTGAAAATCGGATGGGACTTCTCCTGTCTCATACATCTTGCACACTAAATGAAATAACCTTACCATGCTGGTTTCTCCTAAGGCAGTCAGTAATTCAGCGGGAATATCATCAATTCCAGGTGCCTTGTTCCTATTTAGGTCACTCACAGCTCTGTCAAACTCTGACCTCAAAATTGGGTCTCCCATTTCATCAGCATCAACAGCCTCTTCATGTTCCAAAACGAAATTATCTACATCGTTACCTTGATACAACTGTTGGATATGCTCCTGCCATCTTTCTGCTTTGTCTTCTTTCCCTAGAAGTGGCTTTCCATCTGAGCTCTTAATATTCATGCACCTAGATTTCCTTTCTCCAAAGGTTTCCTTGATTTTCCTGTATGCAGCATCTACCTTTCCCAGGACCATACAGCCTTCGACATCCTTGCACTTCTCCTTCAGCCATTCTTCCTTAGCTACCTTGCACTTTCTATCCACTTCATTCTTTAATCGCCTGTATTCTTTTCTGCCCTCTTCATTTCTAGCATTCTTGTATTTTCGTCGTTCATCAATCAGGTCTAGTATCTCCTGAGTTATCCACTGATTCTTAGTTGATCTTTTCTTCCTTCCTAACATTTCTTCAGCAGCCCTACTGACTTCATTTTTCATGAGTCTCCACTCTTCCTCTACTGTGTTTCCTTCGGCCTTTTCATTTAGTCCTTGTGCAACATGTTCCTTGAAACAATCCATCACACTCTTTTCTTTCAACTTGTCTAGATCCCATCTTTTTGCATTCTTTCCTTTCTTCAATTTCTTCAATTTCAGATGGCATTTCATGACCAACAAGTTGTGGTCAGAGTCCACGTCTGCTCCTGGGAAAGTTTTGCAATCCAACACCTGGTTTCTGAATCTCTGCCTAATCATAATGAAGTCTATTTGATACCTTCCAGTGTCTCCAGGTCTCGTCCACGTATACAGCCGTCGTTTGTGGTGTTTGAACCAAGTATTGGCGAGGACTAAATTATGGTCAGTGCAGAATTCAACCAGCCGACTTCCTCTTTCATTCCTTTGTCCCAATCCAAATTCTCCTACTGTGCTACCTTCTCTTCCTTGGCCTACCACTGCGTTCCAGTCTCCCATCACAATTAGATTCTCGTCACCTTTGACATATTGTATTAAATCTTCTATCTCCTCATATATTCTTTCAATTTCTTCATCATCCGCTGAACTAGTAGGCATATAGACCTGCACTATTGTGGTGGGCATTGGTTTGGTGTCTATCTTGGCGACAATAATTCTTTCACTATGCTGGTCGTAGTAGCTTATCCGCTGCCCTATTTTCTTATTCATTATTAAACCAACTCCTGCATTACCCCTGTTTGATTTCGTGTTGATAATTCGGTAGTCGCCTGACCAAAAATCCTGTTCTTCCTGCCAACGTACTTCACTTATACCAACTACATCTAACTTTAGCCTATCCATCTCCCTTTTCAGATTCTCTAACCTACCACAACGATTCAAACTTCTAACATTCCACGCTCCGACTCGCAGAATGTCAGTATCCATCTTCCTGATGATCGCCCCCTCTCGTGTAGTCCCCACCCGGAGATCCGAATGGGGGACTAGTTTACCTCCGGAATATTTTACCCGGGAGGAAGCCATCATCAGTACATCATTCATACAGAGAGAGCTGCATGTCCTCGGGAGGTGGTTACGGCTGTAGTTTCCCGTTGCTTTCAGCCGTGTAGCAGTATCAACACAGCTAAGCCATGTTGAGTATTATTACAAGGCCGTATCAGTCAATCATCTAGACTGCCGCCCTTGCAACTACCGAAAGGCTGCTACCTCCCTTTCGATGAACCATTCGTTAGTCTGGTCTCTCAACAGATACCCATCCGATATGGTTGCACCTGCGGCTCGGCTATCTGCATCATTGGGACACGCAAGCCTCCCCACCGCGGCAAGGTCACATGGTTCGCAGAGGAGGAAGCACTACCGGAAGATATTAGGACCAGTCAAGGAAGAGAAGGAATATGAAAGGCGACACTGGCAAGAGCTCTATAAATACTGTGAAAACATCATGGGCGTGGCCAGAAAGATAAGCCTACCATTTTATTCACACGTCTATCGAATGCGTTATCCCAGGTGGACCAACCAGCTTCCCGCTTATTGGAAAAAGAGAAACACCATGACACCATGGTTGATGGAAGTAAACAGTGATCTGCAAAAACTGGGAGGAATAGAGACTTAAAAACCAGGCATCCCTTAGCAGGATGCTTGAACAAGTAAGGTATTAGGACGAACCGCCAAGAGGGAAGACAGCTACCCTCTGGACCAAGGAGAAGAAGGAAAAACACAGGCAGGGGATAGTCCTATGCAAATACTGAGCAAACATCAACGATTCTAGGTTCGAACCACACAGTCGGTAGCCGTGAAGATGGTTTTCCGTGGATTCCCAACTTCACGCCAGGCAAATGCTGCGACTATACCTTAAATAAAGCCACGGTCGCTTCCATCCCTATGTCCTCGACATCATAACATCTACCTGTGACTGTGCGACGTAAAGCAAATTTTAATAATAATAATAATAATAATAATAATAATAATAATAATAATAATAATAATAATAATAATAATAATACTAATAATAATAATAATAATAATAATAATAATAATAATAATAATATTAAAAGCCTCCATGGCTCCGGTGGCAGTTCCCTGGTCTCTTACTACTGGGTTCCGTGGTTGAAATCTCGGTCACTCCATGTGAGATTTGTAATGGACATAGCGGAGGCGGATAGGTTTTCTTCGAGTACTCCGATTTTCCCTGCCACCTTTCGTTCCTGCAACACTCTGCAATATCATTTCATATCATCTATCAGACGGCAGCCGGCAAAATTCCTATCTTCTCCGCTAGATGGGGCTTCATTCATTATATTGCTGACTCAGTCGAAGTACTGGAAACAGGCTATGGATTTTCATTTTCATATACTAATATTAATAATAATAATAATAATAATAATAATAATAATAATAATAATAATAACAATGAGCTCTACCAGCATCAAGAAAACCTCATAGATGCCATCAGGAGAAAACGTCTGACTTTCTATGGGCACCTATACAGAATGGATCCTAATAGATTACCCCATAAGATCTTCAAGGTTGCTAACAAAGGCAAAGCTACTGGATTCCCCTGGACCAAACAAGTGGACAAAAATCTTGCAGAGCTTAATATTAATCAAGCCGCCTTTACTGACAGAAATGCATACCGTTTAATGGTCAAAACTAAACCTTTCCTAACATCCCTTACATCAGCTAGCCACAAAGGAGCCGGGAATTGTTCAGAGGAGCGCAGGAAAGAATTCAGCGAGAAAATGAAGGAATACTGGGCCAACAGGAAGGCTCAAGAGGCCACTAAGAACACAATCCAGTATGCTAAAAGGGGCAGACGAAGACAAAAACACAGCTAGAACACAAGCACCGTGGTCCACAGATGGCCTAAACGCAAAGGAAATAATAATAATAATAATAATAATAATAATAATAATAATAATAATAATAATAATAATAATAATAATAATAATAATAATAATAATAATAATAATAATATTAATAATAATAACAATAATAATAATAATAATAATAATAATAATAATAATAATAATAATATGGAATAAGTAGCCACATGGTTTGGGTCACATAGCTATCACCTTGCATTCGGGAGATAGTGGGATCGAACTCCACTGTCTGTAGCACTGAAGATGATTTTCCGTGGATTCGCAATTTTCAAACCAGACGATTACTGGGGTTTTACCTTAATTAAGGCTATGGCCGCTTCTTTCCCTATCCCAGCCCTTTCCTATCCCACTGTCGTCATGAGACCTATCTGCGTTGGTGCGACGTGAAGCAATTACTAGTGGCAACTCCTAAAATCGGGCGCAATCATCCTCACAGTGCCGAGTTTACACATAGCACCATTTTAATGCGAACGCTACTTTGACACATGAGCCGTGTTCACACTCAGTGCGACATCACGCAGGAAATGTGTGGGTGAGCGGGTGGGATAGGGAGGTGACATCAAGCCTGGTTATTCCACTTCAAAGGAACTTTTCTGTGTCTCTCATTACACAACTAGTGATCTCCTGGAGGAACTGAAGTACTTCCAATGAATCGTCCTTATCTAAAGCCATTTTGTTATTTTGACATTAATACAGAGTTCTGAAAGAAAAACATTTCTTCGTGTTCTTACATTATGTTATTATGTTCTATCTTCTGGGGTTTTCGCAGTTACCTGGGGTTGGTAATTTGTATATATATATAGTGATTGGTCGGAAACAACGAGAACCGTGTATTTAAGCGTTAGAATGTAGGTCTTACTGACAATTACTGCAATTTGAAACAAGAATCGACATCTCGCTCAGTTTTTGTTTTAGCAGCTGCTGAATTCAGCCAATCAGATCGTTTCGGGGGGGGGGGGGGGGGAATTCAAATGGGATTTACGAGGCGGTGTTGCTAAATTAGCATGTGGCTTTGAGACCGGCTTGAAGGCATCGGTCGAAGAAAAATCTTCGCCAGAGGAGGTATTTGAACACGGATCTCTGAACTGACAGTATTGTGCCATACCAAATACACCACGGTGATACTGGCTGAGACCCACGGTGTGTTTGATGCTGATTTTTCGACATGGTTCTCAAGCCTGTTTTAAGCCACGTGCAGATTTAGCAACACCGCCCCCACCCCCCAAAGCCATTTCAAATTCGCCCACGAAGCAATGTGATTGGCTTACTTCATCAGTTGATAAAATGATAACAGCAAGGTATATAGAATGATTTTTCAAATTATTTATCAGTATGACGTTCGACTCCTTGGCTGAATGGTCAGCGTTGAGGCCTTCGGTTCAGAGGGTCCTGAGTTCAATTCCCGGCCGTGTCGGGCATTTGTGATTAATTATTTTTAGGTCAGGAGTTTGTGCTTGTCCAAACAATCTCCTCTTCATATTCAGACAAGACACCACAGTATACTGATTGATTGATTGATTGATTGATTGATTGATTGATTGATTGATTGATTGATTGATTGATTGATTGATTGATTGATTGATTGATTGATTGATTGATTGATTGATTGATTGATTGATTGATTGATTGATTGATTGATTGATTGATTGATTGATTGATTGATTGATTGATTGATTGATTGATTGATTGATTGATTGATTGATTGATTGATTGATTGATTGATTGATTGATTGATTGATTGATTGATTGATTGATTGATTGATTGATTGATTGATTGATTGATTGATTGATTGATTGATTGATTGATTGATTGATTGATTGATTGATTGATTGATTGATTCAATATTATTCCAGATGCCAGAAAAGTGTGGATGCAGCAGGTACGAGCTTATTTTCTTATATCTTAATTACTAAATTTTAATTCATATTTTCATAATTCCTACTTTCTTAATTTTTATTGTCATTTCATATCATGCACGAATGAAGTTCTCTCCTTGTTGCTATGTATTGTCAATAGTAGTAATTATAAGCATATTGTAAATAGTTTGGTAATATTTAAAAAAATCAATCATAGTCTGGCTTGATCTCTTGGTTGTTAACGAAATAAGTGAATGTTCTTCAAGAAACGAGTAAATTAATATAATAAAATATTTTAAAATGAATTTAGTCCGCTTCTGTGGTGTGGTGGTTAGTGTGATTATCTGCCACCTCTGAAGGCCCGTTTTCATCCCCCCTCTGACATGAAATTTGACAAGTGGTACGAGGACTGGAACGGGGTAACTCACCCTCAGGTTAACTGTGTAGAGGGGTGGGGGTTCGGTTCCCACCTCAGCATTCCTCGGTGTGGTTTTCCATGGTTTCCTAATTTCTTCCTTTCCTCTTCGTTGCCTATCCCTTCCAATATCATCTTCCCCCATAAGACCCCTCTTTAGCATAGCATGTGGGGCTACTTTTTCAAGGTACTGGTCCTCCTCTTCTGTTTAAACCCCAACCAAATGGCTCCAGGACAATGCCCTTGAGGCGGTATAAGTAGGATGCCTTGCTGAGTCCGCAGGCAAACCACCTCTTGTGGCTAAACGGAGTAAATAAATAAATAAATAAATAAATAAATAAAATAAATAAATAAATAAATAAATAAATAAATAAGTAAATAAATCAAATTTCTTTTAAATCTTCGTGTCATTTCATTGCTATAAAAATGTATGCTACGCATGATTTATCATGAAAACGTCAGCTCAAAATGTGTGCGAATTACCGTCTGAGCTACTCAGCAAGGTTGACTAAAACCGTTTAATTAAAGCCAGTGAGTTGGCCACAATGTTAAGGTCGTACAGCTGTGAGATTGCATTCGCTAGTGTGTTCGAACCCTACTGTCGGCAGCCCTGAAGATGGTTTTCCGTGACTACTGTACCTTAATTAATTCCACGGCCTCTTCCTTTCCACTCCTAACCCTTTCTTTTCCCATCGTCGCCATAAGACATATCGGTGTTCGTGCGACGTAAAGCAAAGTGTAAAGACAAAATATATATATATACACTTAAAACTAAGATTTTCTTCACTTTTAACTTAGTGAAAAATTCCAGAGAATAGAGTATCAATCCGCATTAAAGGAAAGTTTCTTAAGTTCAGAGGAAAACCTCATTAGACGAGAAGGAACGATCTAATCCCAAGACTGCACTCTTTGTTGAGAGAGTAAGGTAATGACCTAGAGAACAGGGCTCCGTTATATTTGTTTGATAGCAAACAAGAAATTAATTACACTGTAATTAGACGTAGGAAACCTCCAGTAAATCCTACGATAAGTCGAGGCTCAACTAATCGACAATCTGAGATCGACCCCGTGGTAGCGCGCACGCGTGCGTGCTTACACACACAGTTCACGAACCTTACAAACAAACTGGAGTGATGAAGATAGATGTAAATATTTTTGAATGAGAAAAATACTTCCTTAACCACTACATGAAGTTTGAACACTGTTAACAGCGTTTGAAATGTTCTGTATATACCCTAACGAAAACACTGTGGTTTATCACGAATATCCCTTTTATCTCTAATGGCTGTATGACATGAAATTAAGAATATTAGATTTAAATTGGAGATGAAGGTACAAGTAATGACTATGACGCTTGTTGTTTAAAGGGGCTTAAAATCTAGGTCATCGGCCCCTAATGGTACGAGATGAGACGAAACGTAATGGCAACTAAAATTCCAAAATCTATACACCTGCTACGATTCAAAAAGATGACGATAAAAAATAATTATGAACTTAAAACAAACAGTGGATCCAACCCGCAATGCCCCACCTTCCCGTAAAATAACCTAAATCAATGGTATAAACTGAAGAAGTGACTGATTCCTAAGCAAAATCCTGAAGTTGATTGTACTTGTTGTCTAAAGGAGTCCAAAATCCAGATCACCGGCCCCTCATAATGGTATTAATAGCTGGTAAATTAGAACCATGTGTCCTTCATGTAGTGATACTAATCACAAGCGACGTACACTCACGGTGTTCCACATACAGTGGGCCAATCACAGGTAATGTACTACGCGCAGGTAACCCAAACCTATGGTGTTCCTTACATAATGGCACTACTCATAGGTAACGCAGAACCATAGTGGTTCTTACATAGTGTTACTAATCATAGGCAACGTAACCCACGGTGTCGCTCATATGGTGGTATTAATCACAGGCAACGCCGAGAACTGTTGGGTTCCGTATAGTGGTACTAATCAAGGGTACTGTAAATCCATAGTGATCCACCCACGATTATCTTACTCGCAGACCCATTGTGTTCCTCGCGTGATGGTACTAATCACACGTAATCTCATGGCTCAAGATCCATCATCCCTTTTAGTCACCTCTTACGACAGGCAGGGGATACTGTGAGTGTATTTCTCACCTGCGTCCCCCAACGACAGGGGGTATGAAGGTACAAGCAGGTGTAAGTTGTATTCTATCTCCAATCCTTTCCAACTTATAATCTGAAGCTATTTTTCAAATTACCCTTGATGCAGGTGATAAGGAAATCACGGGGAGCAAATCTGATGATGATGATGATGATGATGATGATGATGATGATGATGATGATGTTAATGATACTTGTTGTTTAAAGGGGGCCTAACATCTAGGTCGTCGACCCCTAATGGTACGAAATGTAATAACGATTTGTAAGTCAGAAATCATCCACTGACCAGAATTCAAAACGTGATGACGAAGAATGAATGCATGGATACGAATTTAAACAATCAGTGGATCCGACCCGCAGTGCCTCAGATTCCCAGAAACTGGCATTAAACAATAGTATTACTGACCAAGGGACTGCTTCTAAAGAACAATCCTGAATCGATGATGCTTGTAGCCTAAAGGGGTCTAAAATCAAGGTAATCGACCCCTCATAATGGTACTTATCGCTAGGAAAGTAGAACAATGGCATTTGTCATGTTGCGGTACTAATCAAAAATAGCGTAGACTCGCGGTATTCCACACATTGTGGTACTACCCACAGGTAATGTAATGCGCACATGTAACACAAACCTATGGTGTTTCTCACATTGCGGTACCAGTTAAAGGCAACGCAAACCTATGGTCTCCCTCAAATAGGTGTACTAAGCACAGGGACTCGTACTATCCCGTGGTGTTCCTCACATAGTGGGTACTAATCATAGGCAAGGCAGAGCCATGGTGTCGCTCACAGAGTAGTAGTAATCACAGGTACTGTAAAACCCCGATTCACACACTGCCGATACTAATCGCTAACCTATTGTGTGCGTAACATAGTGGTACTACGCGCAAGTAAAAGCGACCCATGGTGTTCCCCGCGATACTAATTACAAGTAGTCTCATGGTTTTAATTCGAACATCCTAGATCGCCCCTCTTAGTCGCCTGTTACGACAGGCAGGGGATACCGTGGGTGTATTCTTCGCCTGCGTCCCCCACCCACAGAGGGATGTGTGTTTGGACCGCGAGAGCTATTTTATTTCGCTCAAGTCCGCCGGCAAGCCGGTTAGGACCCCCCTATCCACTACCTGGGATGCGGCACGTGAGAGTATCACCTCTCACCCAGCTACGCCAGCGTAGTAGGTTCGTGGGGGGAGAAAATCTAAAATGCAACGAACATATAATTATAATTACAAGATATTAGAATCATTCCGTATTGACAGTTTTCACTTTACAAAGGTAAAAAAATTGAGTGTATCCTCCAAATTCGATACATCATATAATTCTATCATTAGATGGAGAGTGAGAATACATGCTATTCTCCATTCTCTCAAATATAAAAAATCCTATCTCTAAATTTAAAAATTAGATTGGTTGAAACACTCATATTTCCGTTTATTTATTTAATTAATGTTGTGCTAATTGATGCGACTATTGAACAGACCAGGAAGCTACAGAAACCATTGAATTCATATATAAGATTTATGTAGTTCTTCTTCTGTGTTGAAGTGTGTTGTTGTTTCTTGTACATTCCATGCAGTACACCAACGTTTCGAGTACACTGCAGCTTCTTTGTCAAGCCAACTAAAATACCCTTACTCGATCCGAGGCAATCAGTTCCCCAGGTAGCAATCAAACTACGAGAGTAGTTACTGACCTTGGTCTTAAATATCCATCTCTCTCTGGCTGACGTAAGCTACTAGTGATCTCGTGAGAATTCTGGAACGTTATGTGTCACAGCCAAGTAGTTAGGAATTGCCAGTGCTATTACGTAACTTGAAGTTCTCCCTGCGTGTTTGATTGCTGCTTAGGAGACTGATTAGTGATTACCTCGGACAGAGTAGGGGTATTTTAGTCGCCTTGACGAAGATTACTGTAACGTATTCGAAACGTCGGCATGGTGTACAGGATGTACAGAATACAACACGGTTCAACCCGGAAGAAGAACAGAGTAACTCTCCACATCGTGGAAGCTTCCCTTCCGAGGACATGAGATTCATATTTTCATTTAATTTATCTGCTCACGTAACACCCTATTTTGAAAAAGTAGGTGGGTTAAAATTTGAACATCGTAACCTACACACAACCCCATTAACATAATGCACGTTCCGGCTCCAATACCATCGCCATTCCCATCTACAAAAATCTACTATTTTCAACCGGTCGTTCCAAGTGCCGGGTGCCAGACTTTGGAACACTATTGGAGTAAATGTTAGAAAGTTAAAGAACTTAAGATATTCTTGCTGATTTTTTTTTTACTATTTGCTTTACGTCGCATCAACACAGGCAGGTCTTATGGCGACGATGGGATAGAGATGGGCTAGGAGTGGGAAGGAAGCGGCCATGGGCTTAATTAGGCTACAGCCTAATGTTAATGCCTGGTGTTAACATGGGAAAGAACGAAAATCCATCCTCGGGACTGCCGACAGTGGGGATCGAACGCACTATCCCCCGAATCCAAGCTAATAACTGCGCGATCCTAACCACACGAACAACTCGCTCAGTCACCGATGGTGTGTACCTGTACGAAGTTACATTGACATTCTACCATTTATTCAGGGTGCTTCAATTTTTATTGTGTCAGTCAGTGTATTTATGTAACTTACCTCCTATCACACGCTTTTATTGCTCATCAGATTCCAAGTTTCCCATATTACCTATTTTAATAAAGGAATCCAGTCATCGGTGAGGAGAATCTCAGTATCGTCAGCCCGCTGGATGAATTTTCGCTTACAATACTGACAAGCCATCAGAAAAAATGTTGTTAATTCAGGGGGTGGGCAGCGTTGCATCATACGAAAGGCTCCTTGTAATTCGGTCATATTTGCACACAGTTATCTTCAGTGGCACAAAAGTTAAACTGTCAGCTTTAATTAAAATACACCATGCGTTTATTGTTCATGCTTTCAGGTAAATCCCTTTATTTTTTTAAATAATTGCTTTACGTCGCAACGACACAGATATTTCTTATGGCGACGATGGAATAGGGGAGGGCTAGGAGTGGGAAGGAAGTGGTGTGAGAATGGGAGGCTACACGGAAAACCATGTTCAGGGCTGCCGACAGTGCGGTTCGAACCCACTATCTTCCGAATGTAGGCTGATCGCTACGTGTCTCAAACTGCAGCACACTCATTTATTAGGTGCTAAGGCCATCTAAAACCTACCATAATGGGAGATGGTGGGTTTATGGCTCGTCCTACCTCACCACTATCGTTGCTTTTAAACGTCTCAATTCTGTCCCTGAAGGTGACGGCGGGCCTCCTAGACGGTAACACCGTCTTTCAGCCCAGCGAGGTGTGATGCGGTGAAGGAGATGTTTGGAGAAGGTGAGGGAGTTGGCGGCCATAGCATATACTAGGAACTGTCCCGGGATTCGCTTTTGTGTAGAAGATTGGAAAACAATGGAAAACCATTCTCAGGACAGCCGACGGTGGGGATCAGCCCGTCTCGGTCTCCCGACTCCAGGGGCATACAGCCACAGCAGAGTCGCGGCCACCCTTCCGCTGCTTGGTTGGACGGTCGGAATGCAGAGCTGTCGGACCATGGACCAGCCGTGAGAGCCTAGACACACTTTGCATCCGCCGACCACATTGTCGTCCCTCCAAGCTCCAAAAATGAGAGCTCCTGAGCCTCAATTGCTACCCCTAATCTTTTAAAAACACATACGCCTGTAGAAACATCACTTCAGCACGAAATTTTCCACGCACTTCTAACACAAGAAATACTTTGGATAATAAAGAAGTGACATCCACAGCCCTTTTAGTGAATCAGAAATGGCATTAAATTTCTCACATTATTAGAAAAATATTGCATGCCGTACTAATTTCAACGAAACAAGTTCTTCAATATGTTTGATAAGTTTCGTTGGAGCTTACATTCACTCAAAAGTAATATAGAATACAGAACACGTACCTACCTTATAGTGCATATTCCAATTGTTGTTCCAGGCTGGCTACTGAGGTGTAATTTCCTACGGCGCAATAGTTCTCAACAGTCTGTTCCACTCTAGTGAATTTCCAACTCAGACTTTGTTAAATTTGTGGAACGAATAAAACTCCTCCATCAAAGTTATCTTGAGAACGAAGCCCTGTAGTCAAACAAGTTCAAGGGCATGCCTCCAGTAATTCCCGAACTCCCACTAGCACAGACACAAGAAGTAAATTGCTGCCAATGATGACTGATTTTCGAATCTACGAGATCATTCGGTGGACAAGCCGTAGAGTTTCCTAATCGTGATCTCAATTTTGCGGGTTCAAATCAGTTTGAGGTGGTGTTGGCTTAGATCTACGTTGACACAAATTACTCACAACGGACCCTACCCAATCGACCCCACGGATATCGAGATGAGAACTGGTGTACATGAATACATTAAATTACTAAGTTGTAAACAAATGATCATTTTCGAACGATTGAACAAGAAAACCATAATTGTTCATAATGTATCTATATATTTTTAAATATAATTTTTACCAGAACATAATTTTGTAAAAAAAAAGATGACATTTCATATATTTTAGTATGAATACACTAGGCAAGTACTCTACAAAATAGAATTTCTTTCATGCAACGTAAATACAACATTTTTCAAAATGATAGTTTGGTGAATTTAGAAAGTAATAGTTAGCAAAATTTGTTATTTGGTTGCATGAATGAAATTCTGTTTTGTAGAGTACTTTCTTGGTGTATTGATACTAAAATATGTGAACGTAAATTTTACGTTTTTACAAAAATTACTAGTATGTACGCATTGTAAATGAATATATTTTAAAAAGTATAAATATACTATGAAAATTAATTTTCTTGTTGCTATTGTTTTAAAATGATAATGTCCTTATGTCTTATGAATTTTGTTTGTATTTGTCATCAGTCCTTTGACTGAAGCTCTCCACGCCATGCTAACCTTTCTACTTAAGTACTAGATATCACATCTGCTCGAATCTGCTAGTGATATTCATAACTTGGTCTACCCTACCGTTCTTACTGCCTACATTTCCCTTAAAAACTAACTGAACAAGTCCTGGGTGTCCTAAGATGTGTCCTATCATTCTATTCGTTCATCTCGTTAAATTTAGCCAAATCGAACTCCTCTCACCAATTCGATTCAGTATCTCTTCATCCGTGATTCCATCTACCATCTCATCGTCATCATTATTAACACCACATTTCAGAAGCTTCTATTGTCTTTCTTTCTGAGCTAGATTCACTTCCACACAATACCGTGCATGCTCAAGAATAATGTTTTCAAAAAATATATGTTTCATTCCTATATTAATATTCGAATTGAGCAAATTCCTTTTCTTAAGAAAGTCCTTTCTTGAATTGTGATGGTCTGCATTTTATATTCTCCTTACTTCTGGCATCGTTAGTTATTTTATTACCCAAGTCGTACAGATGTACAATATCTTTTGTTAGATATTTTTAAGGATTCGTTGACACTACTAAAACACCATTTGTATTCTTGTCATTACACAGCAGTGATTCATTATAGCACTTATTGCATTACTAGTATGCATTAAAAAGGTCATATTGTTCTGTGGATACTAGTGGTCACCCGCAATAGCAGCCGGATCTCTCTTTTGTTCAGAATAAATAATAAAAATCCTTTAAGATATTCCTGCAACACCTGATTTTATTCGACTGCACTCCATTACTTTTGTTTTGAACTTATTCATTTTCATCTTGTATTCCTTCTCCAAGACTCTGTCCATACCATTCAGCAATTTCTCTCAGATAAAGTAACGATATCATCGGCAAATCTTAGCGTTTTTATTTCCTCTTCTTGGATTTCGATTCGCTTTAATTTCTTATACCGCCTGATCTACGTACTCATTGCGAAGGAGAGGGGATCAACTGCACCACTGCCTCGCTCCTTTCTGAATTGCTGCTTCTTTTTCAAAGGCCTCCATTTCTATCACTCCCTTCTCTGAAGCTTTAGCCATTAGCTGCTGATAATGTGTACAAAACTTAGTAATTTTTAATGCACTTATCGTCCACCACATCCAATCTGCACATCTGGGGGCTCGATTAGGTAGGGAACGTTGTCGTAGTCACATTACCCATGAAAGGATTCTGAAGATTCATTTCTGAAATTGTACAAAGAGTAAACCGTAAACGATTCCAATATCAATGTCACAAAACGTTGGTCTACTTTTTTAAATGCTAACCCGACTGCGTTTCGATTCGACTATACATCCTTGAGTTTTCCAGAGGAGCACCTAACAGATTGGTCGATTGAAATGTGATCAAATCTGTGTCGTATTGCCGATGTCATCGGTACATATTTCTTAAGAACAATCTAACAACCTAAGATACTCTTAATTAAACAGTATTTTAATAGCGCCGAGGGAATTCGAGGTTCAGGTTCTCAAGTCTATGATAGAGTAAAAAAGAAAACACTGTCAATAAGTCAACCCCCAATCAGTTTAACCCGGAAAATGAAATTCCGCCTAGTGTTCCGTATGTTATGTGTAAAATCTGACACCTTTCACAGTCACTATACCAAATAAGTGGTAAGAACCACACATATTTTTGCCTCATAAATCGAAAAATATACGGATTGTGTTGAGTATTTTACTAGTTTCCAGGTACTTAACTGAATAGTAAGCGCACAGGTCTTCGGTTGGGAGGGTCCCGGGTTCGGTTACTGGCCGGTTCGGGGATTTTAGATCCTCTATCTTGAAGGATGGGTGTGTGCTTGTCCAATTATTCCTCTATTCACATGCACACTACACTACAAACATCTACAGAGTCATGCAATAGTGAATACATTCCTCCACGTAAGGTTGTCATCAGGAAGGGCATCCTGTCGTAAAACATAGCCAAATCCATCATCAACACCACTGTAACCATGGAAACCTGTGTTCGTTTACGATACTATGTCAGGAGCACCTTCTTCTCTCTGTGCGCTATCTTCTTGTATCTGAAAGCTTGGGAAAATCTCCTACCAAGTGAACCTCATTCTTCTCCTCAGTCCAGAATTAAAATCCTTGAACTGGCCGGGAAATTAATCCAGGGCCTTGAAACAAGAGTCAGGTACGCTACCTCTACACTAAAGGGCTGGTTGTTAATAATAATAATAATAATAATAATAATAATAATAATAATAATAATAATAATAATAGTAATAATAATAACACGGTGCGAGTTAGCCGTGTAATTAGGGGCGCGCAGGTGTGAAATTGCATTCAAGAGATAGTGGGTTCAAACCCCACTGTCGCCAACCTGATAATGGTTTTCCGTTGTTTCCCATTTTCATACCAGGCAAATGCGGAGGCTGTACCGTAATTATTTACCTGGTGAGTAGGCCGTGCGGTTAGCGGCGCGCAGCTGTGAGCTTATATTCGGGAGATAGTGGGTTCGAACCCCACTGTCGGCAGCCCTGAAGATAGCTTTCCGTGGTTTCCCATTTTCATACCAGGCAAATGCTGGGGCAGTGTCTTAATTAAGGCCACGGCAGCTTCTTTCACATTTCCAAGTCTTTCCTATCCCATCGTCGCCATAAAAGCTATCAGTGTCGATGCGATGTAGATGAAATAATAATAATAATAATAATAATAATAATAATAATAATAATAATAATAATAATAATAATAATAATAATAATAATAATAATAATAATAATAATAATAATAATAATAATGGTAAATACATGACACGATTCTTTTACGGATACGTCCATTTTTCCTTCAATTTATCGGAATCTTTATATCGACCGTGGGTGGACTCTAAAGATGCATTATTGATATCACCTGTATGTCGTAGGAGGCTACTTATATGGGAATAACCCAAGAATCTGTAATCGGTTTCTCATCTGATCTTCTATGCCCAAAAATGTATCCATTATTCTGTGCTTCTCAGTGCAGTGGAGATAATGTAAGAGTGCGAATAATATTTTCGCTGAATTCCATCTTCATCATCGTCAATGCGTGTATATTAAAATATAAAAATATGTGGAACACAATGAAAGGAGCGAAACATTATTGTCAGGTTCACTCCTACAAAGTGAAAATCGTTACTCACTTCGCTAAGTTTTTGATCGTGCTGTAGTCTCTTGATGGAACTGCGCAACAAACGAGCATGTTGTTAGGAGTCTTTTGATGTTTTTCGCTTTTGCTGAGTTCCATTACACTAGAAATCACGAGGAACAAGCGACGTATTGGTTTCATTTTGCTCACAGAGAGCAAGCCAGCGAGCGGGTAGGGCAGGGCAGGAATCGTGTCACAAAGAGAGAGGTCTCCGAGTAATTATATACTACGCTCTTTCGTTGAACGACTTTCGCTAGTTTAAATTACACGATGTTGGTATTGACAGGATAATTATAAACGACCCTGCTACCAAACCGGCAGACCTGCCTTGACAAATTGGACTGTCGTACAAGTAGCCACGCTTATGAGGTAAGCTTGACATTTTCTCAAATGGACCCTCGTCTTTCAAAGCTTTTGTTCTCTGGAAGACGCGAAATGACGCATTTAAAAATATATCCGATCTAATATAATAGATCCATTCCTTTTTTCTTACATTTTCCTGTTTTATCACTGTCACTTGGTTAAGGATTACAAATTGAAGAATTAAAAATCACTTTTCTTAAAGAATTAAGTCCATGGACAATCCAGAACTTTCGAGCTTAAATTCCGTGAAGCTTTCTATGGAAATGAACGACTTCGGATTTCCTAGAACTGGTGGATATTATGTTTCACTTTTAAATTTTCAGGTAAGCGATTACTGATTTTGAGGCATGTGAAATAATAATAATAATAATAATAATAATAATAATAATAATAATAATAATAATAATAATAATAATAATAATAATAATAATAATAATAATTAACTGGCACTACATCAAATGTTAAGTTAATAGGCGAAATATCTGAGCTGTTACTATTAACACCGGGGTCCGTCAAGGAGACGGATTATCTCCGTTACTATTCAGTCTCGTACTTAAAGGAGTGATCAGTACCTGGGAAAAGGAAATTAAAGGAATAACCATTAGGAGACTACTTAAATATGGAATTCACTTGAACTGTCTGGCCTTTGCGGATGACATAGCAATCATTTCCAGTAACAGGCATGAAGCAGTTCATTCCATTAAAAAATACATACATTGCCATCAAAACGGGACTTCAAATCTCGTAAGAGAAAACTCAATTCATGGAAGGAGCTTCAAGATACTTAGATGGACAACCTATGATAAATAAATTCATCAAAATCTTTCAGGTGAACCGATTCAAATATTTGGGAGAAATTATTCAGCCTTCTGGTTTAAACCGCGAAGCAAATAAAGAATGAATTTTCAAATTAAAGACAGCTTACAGGATCACTTGGAACAGGTAAATTCAATTATCAATATCTCAGAAAACAAAACTTAGACACTATAATACAGTAATCAAACCTCAAGCGTTATATGCTTCAGAAACCTTAATCATAGGTGGCGGGTTTCCAACCAAAGACATAGAGAAACAGGAACGGAAAATTTTAAGAAAAAGTTTTGGCCCAGTTTTTATAGATGGAATATGGAGGAATAAATCATCAAAGGTAATATATTATTCTGAAAAATATATCTCACACTTTTCGGAAAATACGATTGAAATTTTATGGGCACACTATCAGAATTAACAGTAACAGACTGACTAAAAGGACTCTCAACCTTGCCTTTTCATCTAAAACAAAGGAAAGCTGGCTGGCTTCGTGAAATTGGAACAGATCTCCAGGAAATCAAAAACTCGCAAGACATTTTAAAGGACATATTCTGAACCAAAATAGACAATCATCGGTTTGAAGACAAACCCAACACCAGAGCCACTATGACTTGGACAGAAGAACGAATGAGGAAGCTCAGCGAGAAGATGAAGAGATTTTGGTAGGAGAAGGCTAACACATCAGCTAGGCTGGTTCAATCGAGCTCCTACGTAGGGCATAAGGATGTAAAAACATAAAAAATAGAAATTAATAAAAATAATATAACTCAGCGGAAGTTTCCGAGTTAGTAGTTGTAGGATCTCAAGACATTTTAGCTTCAGTATGTCATTATCTTATACCTGGTCAGGGTGGCTCAGCACGAGCTCATAGGTTACAAGTTGTAGGGCCCTGCGCAGCTCCCCGGAGTTATTCCCATACGACCAATTTAGAGGCCAGTTTGAGCATTAGACCACTACGACAGCTTTGTCTTAGTTTCACTATTCAACTCCACTTAAAGCTGATTTGGTGATTAAAGGATATTTTCAGCATAATAAGAGCCTCCGTGGCTTAGAGGGCAGCGCGTCGGCCTCTCACCGCTGGATACCGTGATTCAAATCCCGGTCGCTCCATGTGAGGTTTGTGCTGGACAAAGCGCAGGCGTGACAGGTTTTTATCCGGGTACTCCGGTTTTCCCTGCCATCTTTCATTCCATCAACACTCCCCATTCTCATTTCATAGCATCTACCAGTCATTAATAAATCACTTTGGGAGTGGCGACCCTATCGTACTAATAGCCTATATCTACATCATTCATTACATCCCTGACCCGGTAAATGACTGAAAAGCAGGTTGTAGGTTTTTCAGCATAATAAACATCGCAGATAACCATAGTTGAAATGTAGCCTATTTGTTCACGACGATCTTCCGTTATTTTGACCACAGAAAGAGAGAGGGAGAGAGGACATGTTTCTAAGTAAGAACACGCTCTGATTAAATTATTGGCATGAAGTCCCAGAAGAGCCATCGTTTGTTGAAGTTCACTCCAGCGAGTATGTTAATTTGAACACATTCCCTGCTGCCTACTCTTGCATATCTGTCTTGATGTTGTTTTAAAAGTACGAGCCGCTATTTCATTAGTCTAAAAGCAACGGGGAGATATTTATTTTCTCAGTCTAGCATTTACCTTAAATAGAGTTTTGTTATTTGTATGTCAGCGTAGGACATTTGAAAGCAGGCCATTTGATGTACAGGACGTACAATTTGCCACTGATGTTGTCTAATATCAGGTACGATCGGAAAATCTTTCAACTCCGTGGGACTGAGTGCCTCCGAAGGAAAAGGGCTGACCTTCTGAGCTCAAGTTAGCGGGATCGATTCCAGTTCAATCCGATGGTATTTGAAGGTACTCAAATACGCCAGGCATGTCGTTAGATTCATAGGCTTTCATAAGAAATCCTGTGGTAGTAAATTACAATACCTTGGCGTCTTGGGCCACAGTACAAATAGTTAGTGGGACGTAAAATTAATACCATTATTATTAGAAAAATTGAATTCCCAGAAGTGAACCATAATTTTATTTCACCGATCTCGAATATTATGAAAGTATTACAAATATATTCAAGTTCATTAGGCTCTTTCAATCATGTGGCAGCGGCTCGTCACTTAGATTGCCAGACTTCTCCAAGCCGCTGATGGCTTGAGAACCGTTGAGACACAACTACAAGCCTCCTTTGTAGTACAGTGAACTAGAAAAGATCTCTCTCCATTTGTACTAGCCGGAAGCATATTGAAAAGGTGTAAACAATATATATACACAGTAAATGACTAACCCAATCTCCCATTGGGTCGAAGTGTTGGTAATTTCACGAGTGAAAAGGTCCTAAGTGTTACTAATAGTAGTAGTAGTACAAAAGTCAACTGAGGTCCTTCTTCAATTTCATTGATTATAAAATTAGTCCTCGAAATAAACTTTCAACGCATTAGGTTATATAGCACGTATTGAAGAGATGTTAAATACGAACAAAAATGGCTCACACGACACCAGTGGTATCAGATCCCACAACACCCCGATTGGCGTCGGTTGCTCAATCCTGTAGCTCAAATCCTTTTCAAAGAACAGATATGACGTAGGCAAACATACTTCAATTGGATAGAGTAAGCGACGCGAATTCGGAATGTTGGGTATTCAGATCCCACTGGTGACCTGTAGGTCACTTTTGTTCTGTATTTAACGTTCTTCAGTACGTACGATATATACTGAATACGACTTAATACGTGAAAAGTTTAGTTTCGAGTATAACGTGGTCGCTATTTAGCCATCAGATAGCTCCTTAATTGTAATCTCATAGTCTGAATGGACCTCTAATCAATCAATTAGACAAAAATCCATGACATGGCTGGGAATGGAATCAGAGACTTCTGGGTTAAGACGGGGCAGGACTATCACATTGACCGCAGTGTACGCCTATATTTAATAGTGTACTAATTCACTTTGTCCATAGTGGTAACCCGTAAATTCAGGAAGGTGGTTTCAATACGAGCCTTGCGGAGGTGATTAATACTCAAGTCTCGAAATAACAACAACAGTATGAATACTAGCTCGTCTGATTGAAATGTAAGAGAATAACAATCTCATTGAACTATAAAAGGAACTGATAAAATTGCCTCACACCCAATAACCTCTGGCTTGTCGTGGTGGGTAGGTAGCAAGCACGAGCGAATTTGACAGCATGATGGAGTTACCGCTGACGAAACAGGTCCCGGGAGGGAAAGCCGTGTTGCGCCAGGTAGGTAGACAGCCCCCCTGGCATCACATTCCAGACAACCCCGCTAATTAGATTCACTTGACACAGGACCTCTGCTTGATTAACAAAGCACGGCCTCAGTCAAGAAAACTGCACGCTGATCCCAGGAGATGTCTGATTGTAACACGGTTTGTAGTGGGAGGGAGCGTTTTTATCTCTCAGCCCTTTATTCCTAAAATCCATTTGGAAAAGAACCGTTGACAGTCACGTAAAGTGGTTTCTACATCTAGCGAATCTATAGACGACAGTACCTGCCACAGATTTGAATTTAATTGCTGTATTTCGTTTGAGAATTTTTCTACTCCGTGCAATTTTGCCAAGGACACTGTTCCTTAAAAGTGACCGATTCCTTGTTCTTTTACTAATTTAAGTCCAGTTTGAGTTAAGTGTTATTTATTTTTTGGTCAAAATATGTACAGTTCCTTGCATGAATACCAGAGTATTGGTCTTCGCTTTAGAGGGCACCAGATTCGATTTGCGGCTCGGCAGAAAGCATCAACTGTGTGCGCGGTTATTCCTCTGGTAAGGAGGCTGGGTGTCTATATTTGTCTCAACACCTCTTTATATCGGACACATTGCAATAATAACCACCACAGAACAGGCAATAGCAAATGCATTCCTGCGCAGGAGTTTGACGTCGGGAAGGGCATCCAGCCGTAAAAATGAGCCTAATCCCTATCAATTGCCGACCGCGGGAAGAAGGAGAGGAAGATTTTACGTCCCACTAAATACTTTTACGGTTTCCAGATACATAGAGGTGCAGGAAATTTACCCCAATGGAGGCAGTTTACGAGCCACTTAACTACCGAGACGAGGCTGAAATAAGAGCACCTTCAAATAGGACTAATATCGGTCTGACCTAAAACTGAAACCACCAACTTGGGTTGAGACGGCCAAGCGCTCTACCGACTGAGCCACACAGCCTAGTCCAGCAGACTGGTCGGGATGAGTGGTTCATACGGTTGCGGCACTGGTCTTCTAACCCCATCTTAGGTTTCTTGCTAGTGGCTTTACGTCGCACCGACACAGATACTGTAGGTCATATGCCGACGATGGGGTAGGAAAGGGATAGGAGTTGGAAGGAAGCGGCCGTGGCCTTAATTAAGGTACAGCCCCCGTTTTTGCCTGGTGTGAATATGGGAAACCACGGAAAACCATCTTCAGCGCTGCCGCCAGTGGGATTCAAACCCACTATCTCCCGAATGCAAGCTTACAGCTACGCGCTCCTAACCACACGGCTAACTTTCCTGCACCTAACTTAGCAGGTTTGATCCTGGCTCAGTCCGGTGGTATTTGAAGGTGGTCACATACACCAGCCTCGTGTCGGACTAAATTGCGCACCTCGGCGTCTCCGAAAACCGTAAAAGTAATCAGTGGTCGCAAAGCCACATATTATTTTTCACCTGACTGGACTGGGGTTGAACCGGCCTACAAGAGCTCAGCTGGCCAAAGCTCTACCGTCTGATCCAAGCTGTTCATTAAAATGATCTGTCATGTTGAAAATGCAGCCTATCGTCTGCGAAGGAAAGTACTCTCAGATCTGCGATGTCAATCGGCCCACGTGAACATCAAATCACTGTGTGTGTGCGTATCTGTGGGCTTCCAATTCCCCGTAAGTACTTCCCTTTATTACGCACGCCTGACCAGGAGCAGCGATGGGGATCAAAGTAAAGGTAATCGTATACCTCAGGAGAGTGGGCAGGCTCCTTCACTTTGAATGGGGACTGTAAGCCGCTTGTGTCCAGCCAACCGTTGCGGTGGCCAGTTCCGTAATGCTAACTGTGTAATACGATCAAACGGGCATCGGGAATACCATAAAACTAATAGCTGCACGTTCAGCAACATGTTAAATAGAAAACCACTTTCCTTATCATTTCCATTAAATGCTTTTTGCGACACTTAATGCCTTACATAAATTGCACCTAATCCAGTTTCCCCACTTTCTTACAACCATTGTACTCACTGACGCTCTGGGACACATGATAATCGCATTCCACCGAAATATTTCAATTGATGAAAGAGAGCTTAAAGCAGAGATTGGCTCTATAATATCTTATCCTGTTATCTCGCCTTGCCTTTGACCTTATCCTCCACAGATAAATGATAAAATACTTATCAAATAATATACTTATTGATATTTATTCTTTTGAGAAATAGATTTTATAACCTACATCACCGAACGGAATGGCCGCACGTGTAAACGTGCCATGTGTATGGAGCCACGGTCTGCATTCGAAAGGCACGTGGTTTCGAAATCCACCGTCATCTGTCCTGAGAATGATTTTCTGTTGTTTCCCATTTCCACTTCCAGGAAAGTGCTAGGGAGTTCGTATTCACAAACCACAGCCGATTCCTAGCACCTCTTTACCCAATTTCATTCACCACCATTCATTTCATCTTCATTAACGTCTCAGATCAGGTCGGCGTCATGAAGGGCGTATGGCCGTAAAAACATGCCATGCAATTCATTCTCAGCTCATTCCCGATCTCGTATCAGGAAACGCGACTAAGGTGTCAGACATACCCATGTTTTATTATTATTATTATTATTATTATTATTATTGTTCTTCCCTCGTACTCAGCAAGGGATCTCACCTCTACCGAGTCAAGTGCAGTGTTCTGGAGCGTGAAATATTTTGGTCGGGGATACAATTGGAAAGTAGGACCAGTACCTCGCCCGGGAGGCCTCACCTGCTATGCTGACGGGGATCCCCCTGGGTGGTGGGAAGATTTAAAGGGATAGGCAAGGAAGAGGGAAGGAAGTGGCCGTGGCCTTAAGGTATGTACCATCCCGGCATATGCCTGGAGAAGGAGTGGGAAACCACGAAGAACCACTTCGAAGATGGCTGAGGTGGTATTCGAACCCCTTCTATTTCATCTGACCTCCCGAGATTGAGAGGACCCCGTTCCCATACTCATACTTCTTAAGTTTCATGACAGAGCCGGGAATCGCTAATCGCACTAACGACTACACCACAGAGGTGGACCCCGTGTTTGATACGATACTAGCAATAGTTTGTCTTGCTATAGTATTTGTACCAATGTATACAAATGAATGTTAGGATTCATTTTGTGGGCTATGAAAATTAGTAACGCAATAATCCACCTCTATGCACTGGCGATCAGCATAATGCATATCTTACAGAACTGAGGCTCTGGTACGAAATTGAGAATAGCTAACTTGAAGAATTTATTAGATTATACTCAGCCTCAAATGACACAGATTTCTTCATCATTCTAAAAATTCATTTCAATAGTCCTATTCATTATCAGGCTAATATCGGGCTAATACCTAACATATAGGCTACGGTCGCTTCCATTCCAATTCTGACACTGTACACGAATCAACAGCAAAATGAGTAACTAATTTACGCACAACTGCAGACACCACAGGGCAAAAGGTGTTCAATAAAACTTGTTTATCAAGTTATCCAAGTATCTTTGTGCGAAACAACAGGAGCAACAACAAATAGCAAGTGCGAATAGCAAGATAGTGTCGACGACATGGTTCTACGGTAATGTAGGAGGAGTTGCATAAACGGTAGGGGTTCTAAGAGGCCGTACAATTATTGTTTTATATTACTAAATCTCACAACAGACTATTGTATGAGATAGAAGACACTTGCCACTCGATTAAATTACTTCACATTCTAACCTGCCACTGTATAAAATGTAAGCTCTACCACTCAGTAATGGAAGTAATGAGAAGGAAATGTGATCAAATAGGTTTGATCACTCTACTGGAACAATAAACTCATGAGACACTAGGAGTAAAAAGCCTTTATTTATTTTTTCGCTATGTGGACTGACTTTCAATGACCCTAATTGAGGACCGTTTTTTCAAACTCGCTCATTGCAAAAATGGGGTGAATTGAGTTATATACGGGACGTGGATATTAGGTCACTTGGCTTTCATGTCCTTAAACTGGTTTTAGCAAAAGTTGTTTATTGTCATCACAACAAGCCGATAAATCTGGGTCGTTTTCCCAAAACTCGCTTATTACTACGATATGCGGTATACCAAAACTCGCTCATTACAGCAAACGTCGCTAGACTGCTGGATATTTTGCTGACATGTAAGATTCCATTGTTTTTTAATGTATGAAAGTTAGTATCCGGACCTTAATATCAATAAAATGTACATTCAGTTCTGCAAAGAAAGAGATTTAGAAGGGAAATCAAAATGTTCAATCTCAAAGTACAAACAAAATGTCTATACGAAATTCAATTTAGGTTTTGGGAATCCACACTCAGATACATGTTCGAGGTGTAAATAACTTTTATTGATAATTGAACATACGATAAATGACGCTGTAAGGAACAAGGCTCGTATTGATTATAAATTACACAAAGCACGAGTTAATACATTTTTTGCCATACTTAAAGAAACGGACGATAGTCATGTTGATGTTATATTTGACATGCAACAAAATCAACCCATTCCTAGAGTATCTATAGGGGAAGCATTTTACTTGATACAAGCATGGTTATATAATCTTTGTGTCATGACAAATGAAAAGCGACTGGACAAAAGTAAAGTTTTCTTTTATACGTGGTTGGAGACAAAGGGGGGTCGTGGAACGAATTAAATAGCTTCGGGTGTAAAAGACTATCTTGAGCACTTAGAAAATAATCT
This sequence comes from Anabrus simplex, assembly GCF_040414725.1. Lineage (NCBI taxonomy): Eukaryota > Metazoa > Arthropoda > Insecta > Orthoptera > Tettigoniidae > Anabrus > Anabrus simplex. The sequence goes on along the minus strand of NC_090271.1, from coordinate 269,270,987 downwards.
TCGCAAGGAAGGGGCTAGATATAGAAAACTCAGGCTATTTTCAGACTCTTGTGTATCCCAAAATGAGAATAGTATTGTATTATCATCTGTGGCAGGTTTCCTCGAAAAGTCTAAAGTTTCACATCAGTTGAACATTATTTACCCAGTCGAGGTCATAGCTTTTTGCGGCCAGATCGAGTGTTCGGGAACGTAGAGAAAAAATACCGAGAGAAAGAAGAGATTGTATCTCCTATGGAGTATCATGGCCTACTCAGTGAACATGGACAAGTGAGAATACTGCAAAAAGATTGGAACATCTATGATCTGTAGGCAAAATCAAGAAAGATTTTGAAACGGAAACTACCTTTCAACATCACGGAAACCCGCATCATTCAATACAGGAAACATGAACACTTCAAGGTACAAGTCGCTGTTCGATACACATACAGTGGTGAATCAACCATTGTAGAAATACTCAATAAAGGAAAGATTTCCTTCAAAGAAAAGGACTTAGCTCCAAAAATGGAAATAGCAAATCACGTTAGTAAGGAAACGAGCCAAGATATGGCAAAATTAATGAAATTCATACAAATACCTGGGGAAGCTAAGGAGTTCTATGAAGCGGTTCTGAAGGGAAAGCATACCAAGAACAAGCTAAATGTAAGTGATATGATGGAGGATACAGAAGTTGGGGAAACTGATTGAGAAATAAAGTGGTCTAGTCAATAAAGACAGAGATTCATTAATGTTATATCTGTTAAATTTTGAAACACTGGTATAGTATATACTATTACAAATACCATTCTTCATTTATAGTATTGTGATAATGCCTGTGTGTAAATTCTGACATTTTATGTTTTTAAATTTGTTTTATATATGCTGTGGAGGAAATTTTTACTCAATAGGATTATGCAATGAGCGAGTTTTGGAAAACGAACATTTTCCCCTACCTTTTTTGTAAAAACTATTTAAATTTGTGTTTTTGGCTATACTGATATCAGATTGTAACTAACAAATAGACTGTTTAAGATGTATTTTGTCAAATTATCCTTTTTACTCCATTGTCTAACCAGTTTTTTGTCTCTCCTGAAAAATTATGATTTTGCAAGGAGCGATTTTTGAAAAAACGGTCCTCAGTTATCTATTTCCACTGACCTTCCACTCTCATTGGAATCCTCGTAGTAATCTGGAGTCTTTGTCACATGGACACAGAGAGTCTGATAGCGAACAAAACAAAGCGCAAACAAGGTTAGTTTCGTTGGTGACAGTCTGCTGGCTGTGATGCATAATGCAATAAGCATGCCAAAGTTGTAGAATACCTAAAACTCCTAACTAGTTGCTCAATAAAGCAAAGGGATGGGAGTGCCAGCTAGTGGGCATCAACTCCACTCCTATCAGTGCACAGGCCTTCCTCCCTTTGCTTTTTAATTTTACAGCATAGACATATATATTCAGTAAGAACAGAGTGTACCAAACACACTGTGCAATAGTCTCATGACGGGGTAAAGGAGATGATAATAGTAAACATGAGGATGGGGACCAAACGTATAATTCTTATTATAATCCAGATTCAGCTGTAGCAAGTAAAAATATACCTCAAGACGTCATTAAACCACAGTTACCGTACAAAATTAGCCGGCCCCGGGGTATACGTGTAGCGTGCCTGTCTCTTACCCGAACGCCCCAGGTTCAATTCCTGGCCGTGTCAAGGAATCTTACCTATATCTGAAGACTGATTCGAGGTCCACTAAGCCTATTTGTTTACAATTGTGGAACTATCTTATGGTGAGACAGCGGCCACGCCCCAGAATGCTAAGAATAAACGGTCCAGAGGATTCGTCATGCCGACCACTCGACATCTCATAATCTGAAGGTTTTTGAGCTGAACAGAGGTCGCTTGATAGGTCATGGCGCTTCGGAGCTTTTGCGCCATAGATTTGGTAGGGGTTTGAGGGTGGGTTATATTGTTCGATATCCACTTCTTCAGAATCTCTGCACTCAGATTTATCAAAAGCATGAGGATGAATTATGGTACGAATACGATACTTTCGTCACTCCTATCGTCTCTCAAATAATAATAATAATAATAATAATAATAATAATAATAATAATAATAATAATAATAATAATAATATGTCCTCAGCTTCCGTGAGCAGGCATTTTGATTTGACGGCGCTTAGTCTTCCTGCTCGTCAATTTCACGTCAATTTTGATCTACCATATGACCGGATAACACGGATCTCTCTTAGGTGGCTTATGGCTGAGATTTTCTTTAATTTTGTCGGGTCAACACCAAATGTGGCACCAGAGATATTTTATATGTCAACATCGTAACATCATTGCACTGATGAAGGGTGCAATTTATGGTTATTTTTCAATTGTTTGTTTGCGTTCTGCATGGCCACCGTCACTGTCAAGAGACCATGCATGTGGTTTGAACGTCTTGCACTAATCTTTCAACGGGCTGCTGGCAACATTCTTCGTGATTTCCAAGAACCAGAAATAATGATGATGATGATGATGATGATGATTATGATTATGATGATGATGATGATGATTGTTGCTTAAAGGGGCATAATAGTGAGTATATCCCTCAACATATGGTTGGGGCCAGGAAGGGGAACCTGCCATAAAACTGTGCCAAATCAACACACGTTTCTACCTCAACAAATTGATGAAAAGTCCAGGAAGAAATTAATCTATAAAATACTGTATCGAAAAATAATAATGTTGCTGTTGTTCAAGAAGAATATATTTTGTATCCGATACAAAAAAGGTATTCTAGAATATTGTAAGGAATAGAGATCTCAATGTTATCACAATGTTGAAAGAAACGTGAGTGATAATTTGCACATCATGTAGTGTGTGGGCCGTAATACATAATGTATAAATTGAACAGCTTGTTATTCGGTAAAAAAAAAAAGAATTAACTAAGACATACCTGTACTTCAAAATGTGCCTTGTCATGCAAGCAACGTTAGTCACGCAAAATTCCCAGTAGTAACAGCTAGATATTAGAAAGGAAAGAAAGAATTTCTCCCTACATTGGTGCCAATTGATGCCACAGAGTATTGACTGAATAGCAGTACCACGTCATTACAGGCCATTAATCATCCTTCGTTGACTTGAATGCCTTTTGGACAACGTCACAACGACAGAAAAATAAATACACAATGCCACAATACAACCTGCGGGGTACTATGCCACCAACCAGACATCTCTGCAATGCAGGTATGACGTCATACCGGTGATCACATGCCACATGACAGTAATGACGTATTGTAATTTTAAGAAGTGTTCTCTGCCTGTAAAATAAACGTAAATGCATTGATAAAAGAAAGAAATCATTCCAAGAAGTATCTTATGTTTTCGTTGTCGAAAACAACATTAAGTCAAAATTCCCCATCGTAAAATTTGTGCTATTTTCTTGTGCTGTCCCTACAATTTGCAGGACGTAGGAAATACAAATTATGAGAGATTTATTCTGATTTTCCCATAATTACATGGTTTAATAAGTTTTAAAAGTCATTTTCCGCAAACATGTGCTGCCCTTGCAAATGCTAGAGAAGAAATGATGGCTTTTTTAATTTTTGTTACCGGTATTTTAAAAAATTCAGTTAATCTTAGTTTCCTTACTTGTATGTAGAGCTGACGCCATTGAATGTCCGGGTACGATTCCCGACTCTGCCATGAAATTCGAAAAGTGGCACGGGTCCACTCAGGATCGGGAGAGCAACTGATAAGAGGGGTGTTCGATTTCCAACTCAGAAATCCTCGATGTGGTTTCCCGTAGTTTCCCACTTCTCCTTCAGGCAAATGCTGGAATGGAACGTAACAAAGCCATGGCAGCTTCCTTCACATCCCTAGCCTTTTCCTTTCCCATCGTCCCCATAAAACCTATCGGTGTCGATGTGACGTAAAGCAAATTTTTTACTTGTGCATAGGAGGAAAGCGACAACTTGGCCGTCTGGGAACTGGACTAAATTTGGGGATTCAATTCTGGCCTAGACCGGTGGTTTTCGATACGTCTACTTCGTGTTGCTAGACAGAGTAGCAAGAAAAACTCCTGTTGGACAAATTTCCGGTACCACGGCGTCTCTAATGAAATTAAAATAGTTAATGGGATATAAATCAAGTAAAGTTCTCATTGTTTGGATTTAAAAGTAGAAACAGACGCTCTGCGGTCGAATGTTTTAATGGTCGGCACACGAGACAATTACATTCCGCTTTCTTTAATGTAAAATTAATTAACGTTTAATGATTAATGATTTATTTATCCTGGCAATATAAAGGCCAAGTGGTCTTCTCTTACATCTAACCAGTTTAATGCACTATTTACAAAGTAGTTCTTCACTATATATGTACAAACCTGAATTAAAGTTGTATATTGATTGAAATTATTAAAATAACATTTATATAGTCTGTAAATAGACGTGAATATTGTGTCTTACCTAATAAACAATTTCAAATTTAAATGCTAATTAATAATAATTGCAAATAAGTAATTATTGAGTCAGTAATTAATAACTAAATTAACTAAGTTATTTATACATAACTAAACGAACACGTTATTTGAGTTACGATTAAGTATGCTTTAACAGTAGTTATTCACACACGACCGCAAAATAGAAATAATGATAATTAATATGTTATATAAAATAAGCAATCAAGTAATAACTGAATTGTTTATAACTAATGAAACTAAAAGTATAACAAAGAAACAGCAGTTTGAATCAAGATTATACATCATTTTAAAAAGAGTCAGCTAGGTCCATTAGGAGAACATAAAAGTGAAATACTTCAATTTCTGAATTAGTTGTGTATCGAGACATCAATCAGGTAAGGAATAAGTTATTTTAATACAATTAACAATAAAGAAGAGCTAGGTCAGGAACTAATTATACACGTTGTAATCACTGCCGCTAGGCTGTGGAATAACTCCCTGCTACCATTAGGTATTTGAGTCCTAGTAGGAGATTTAAGATGGATTGCCTAAGCGACTTGCTCAATACTTCTACCTGACTTGTACGATGAGTGAAGTATGAATGCGCGAATGAGGATATTTTCATAAAAATTAGAAATGTATGTGCTAGTTAAGTGTTTTCATTGTGATTCTTTCTTTTGTTATTACTATTGCTAGTTTTATCATTATTATCATGTTCAGTTATATTGTCATGTTGTATATTCTATAATTATTTGTATCATTACTATTTCCATACTTGCTATTAGTAATATATTCTTTTAAAAATGGGTTGTATTTAAAATTATTATTATGTTTCTGTTAATTATTTTAAATGTTGTGCTTAAGTGTAAGAGAGGACCTTAATCCATAACTTCGTTATGAATGGAGACGACTTACTTACTTACTTACTTACTTGCTTGCTTGCTTGCTTAATTACTTACAATTATTTCATTCGTTAGGCTGAGTCGAGTACATGAGATGTGCAGTATAAGGGGTCAAGGGTTTGCTTTTGATACAAGTGAAATACAGAGAAAGAAAGGTATCACAGCCGAGTGGCATCATCATTGGATTCTCTCCACGGCATGCTGTAGTTCGGATTGCACATAAAGCTGTAGGTCCTGTGGCCATTATAATATCAACAAACATGTAAAACCGCAAGATTGCTATGCTTTTAACTACACTGGGCGGAAGGCTTTGAGTCGTGGGAAGAGAGAAGAATGATTTGCTTAGAGTTTTTTTTCGTGTGGCTATTTCCAGCCGAGTGAAGCCCTTATAAGGCAGACCCTCCGATGAGGGTGGGCGGCATCTGCCATTTGTAGGTAACTGCGTGTTATTGTGGTGGAGGATAGTGTTGTGTGTGGTGTGTGTGTTGCAGGGATGTTGAAGACATCACAAACACCCAGCTCCAACCCGGCCGGGAATCGAACACGGGGCCCTCTGAACCGAAGGCCAGTACGCTGACCACTCAGCCAACAAGTAGGACATTCGCTTAGAGTGAACTGGGGTGATGAGGTTACGAACAAGGACGTTCCAGCTCAAACAAGGGAACAGAAGAGTTCAATAAGAACAATGTCCAAAAGAAAACGAAGCGTGCTACTTATTTTACGATGCAACGGCATCATTAATCATTACCTCCCGAATATTGGATACTGGCTGCACTTAAGCGACTGCAGCCATCGAGCTCCATCGTTTTGTAATTAAACATAATGATGTAGTAAACAAGATTACATTCTCTGCACAGTGAATAAATATGTACAACATGTGCTTTAAAATGCCTGTAAAAGTATGAAATAGCAGAAAGAAAAAAGCATTGGAAATATTTTGACTGGTAAAGGAATCAGTACGATAGGGGTGTATGGTGTTGAACAAAAGGGCATTGTGTAATTTAGTAATTTCCACGCATGTTACAATGGAAATTATGTTTACGTAAATACAACATTGATGAACATCGTGAGTTTAGAATCAGAAATGTGACCCACAGAGAGGTCTTTCACCGCAATTCATATCCGTACGTGCATTGTGTTTTCTGACATCCTTATTTTACAATAGCTCTGTGTACACCAGGCATTTTCAAAAAAGAAAGCCTATGAGATACTATGGGTTGACACAATATTCCAGATGAATTCGGTGCAAAGAATCCTTAAATAATACGCAATATTACTATCCCTGTCATGCATGGTGTTCGTAGATCTTGAAGAAGCATTTGATAATGTTAACTGGACCAAGCTATTTGAGATTCTGAATTCGATCGCGTTCAGATACTGAGAACGAAGAATGATCTATATTCTGTATAAAAATCAGCCAGGCTTTGAAAACGAAGCAGCAGTCCAGAAAAGAGTAAGGCAAGGTTGCATTTTGTCCCCTCACTCCTTTTAAGTGCTTTTATAGAACAGGCAGTAAAGGAAATCAAAGATGAATTTGGGAAGGTAATTACAATCCAAGGCGAGGAAATCGAAACACTGAGATTTTCTGATAATATGGTTATTTTATCTGAGACTGCAGAAGATCTGGAGAAATTGCTGAATGGTATGGGCATGGTCCTGTATAAGGACTACAAGATGAAAATAAATAAGTCCAAAATAAAAGTAATGGAGTGTAGTCGAACGAAGTCAGGTGATGCAGGAAATATCAGATTAAGAAATGAAGACTTAAAGGAAGTAGATGAATATTGGTACTTGGATAGTAAACTAACTAACGATGGTAGAATTGAATAAAAATGATATTTGGTTTACGTCCCACTAACTACTTTTGCCCCGGTCTAGAAAACCAAGAATAACGGCCGAGGGATTCGTCGTGCTGACCACAGGACACCTTGCAATCTGTAGGCCTTTGGCCTGAGCAGCGGTCGCTTAGTACGCCAAGGCCATTCAAGGGCTGCAGTGCCATGGGGTATGGTATGGTAAATACTTTTGTGGTTTACAGAGACGCCGAGGTGCCGCAGGCGTTCTTTTACGTGCCACGAGGCTGACGCATTTGAGCACCTTCAAATACCACCGGACTGACCCAGGATCGAACTTTCCAAGTTGGGATCAGAAGGCCAGCGAATCAACCGTCTGATCCACTCAGACCGTTGATGGCAGAAGTAAGGAGGACATAAGATGCAGACTAGTACAACGAAAGAATGTCTTTCTTAAGAAAATGAATTTTCACACTTCGAACATTGATACAGGAATTAGAAATATGTTTGTGATGACATTCCTCTGGAGCATGGCATTGTATGGAAATAAAACACGGACAATAACTAGATCAGAAAGAAAGAGAATAGAAGCCTTTGAAATGTCGTGTTACAGAAGAATGCTGAAGGTGAGATAGGGTATAGATAGTGCGCCCTGGTGGGGGTGTGATAAGCGTCATGCAATTATAATTAGTTATGGAGGAATATATATTTCATTTTCAGAAGCAAGAAGATCGTACTGTACATACAGTAAGAACAGGCCAGGCCGAGATGGTATGGTGAAACATGCACAGAATATTGTCTCCACTGAGATTAACCAAAACAATGAACAGCAGAATTAGAATTCTCAGAAATCGTGACGAGGGGGAAAGAGAAAGGCACGAGTTGTTGACTAGTTGCGGAAGGCTTTCATAGCCCCGGGCAGTCTAGGTAGTGGAAAGAGCGCAGAGAGCCGGGTGCAAATTTCTGAGAAATGATGGCCGGGTATCTCCATGTAACTATCGGGAGTTGAACGCGGGGTTGGCACTGGAAGAAAAAAATATGAGCCTTCCCGGTCACGTGGTTTAGGTGGACCAATGGAAAAATTCACTTGACCAAAGCAAGGCGACAACTTCGTATTGTAAGAAGCACTAGCGAGGCTAACTCCGTGGATTAAACTGATAGAAGGAAGTGAATTATCAATTCAGAATAAAGTGGAATTTAGGAGCCTTACTATACCATAAAACTCATAAAAAGTTAATAATTGCGGGAGATTGCATGGTGTAATTCTGAGAATTCATGGACGCTATTCGTTGATTGGCTGAAGGCAAAGGAAGCCACAAAAGAGCGCGAAATCCCGAGCCGGGATACGGCAGCTAAATTCGCGAATATATCCATTACCAGCGAACGATAATAGTTGAGAATTGGTATAGAGCATTTGAGAACATAATTACATCATTGGATCATATATTAAAGCCACGGGCCAAACCGCAAAGTGTCGTATGAAGATATCGGGACTGCGCGTCCCAAGATGAACTCCGGTGAACTCGGAAGAGAGGGGATACAAGTATAAATATGAGGTCGTGGACAAGGACTGACAACTACTTCTGACAAAGTGTTTGGGCGGTCACCACGCCAGTGGTGCGTAACTACTTTTGACAAAGCGTTCGAGCGGTCACCATGCCAGGGGTGCGTGACAACTTCTGATATTTTGTTCGAGCCGTGATTACGACAGGGGTGCGAGTGTGTACTTACTCGTGGAGTAGGGTTCGAAGTATTATATTGTTACATAGTACAGTGATTCATGACGTGATGTAGCTCATATTACAGTCTTGAGCAGTATACTAGTATGAAGTGTTTCAAATAGACAGGACTCAGTAAAGATAACTTACGGAGTGTGAGATTCTACCAACAGATTAGGAAGTGCGTTACATGAGAACGGTCACGAGTGTTTATGTCACCTAGTAAACAGTCGATTCTAAACTGATACCTGGTCAGCTACACGAACGTGAGACGGGAAATTCAAGTGCGCGCACGGGCCGTTGTAAAGGGAATCCCGAGGTATCCCATGTTCCTAGTGTCCGGGAAAGGAATGAAGAATGTATATCTACATTAAGTGGGCTAGATACAAGGCCGAGTGTGTAAAATTTGTGAGTAGAATTTAGGGTGGAAATTATTCCAAAGTGCAACAGTTAATTTATTTGTTTTTAGTCAAAATGTGTAAAGTTGAAAAGGGTCAAGGATTAATTCTTCAAGCTGGCATGAATACCAGTGGAATGCAGGGCTAAAGACTGGACGGGGCCTGTGCTTCTCGTCCGGTTTTAGCAGACTACAATGGCAGAGATGAGTAACCTTTTAAAATATTTGTAGATTGCTATCGTTAGGGGGAGGAAATCATATTATTTTATCATGGTAACTTGATTGTGAAACGAGCCGTTTCCAGCTCGTATAAATTCAAAGATAGATAGACAAAGGGACAAATTAATATGTACATGATTAGATCGAGCACTCATCATAATTTTGATTATTAAATAGAGTATAGTAGGGTTGAGTTGTTCATTCAAGTGCTTGAGTTGTTTGATATGATATGGAGCACGTTTCACGTAAAGATAATGTTAAAATTCATTTAGAAGTGCTTCCAAAGTGTTTTACGTTATCGGAACTTTTATAGATATTAAGGCATGTTGTTAATATAATCCAGAGGTAGGATTGCCAAGTGATTTAAATTATTGTGGGACGGAATGAAGTCCATTGATGTGTTTGTAAATATCGCGAAGTTCGCCAGTGGACAAAATAATAATAATAATCTGTACAAGTGTCGAAGTAGTACATTAAAATTTGGTAATGTGTAAAGGCGTGTTTAATAATAATCTTTGAGAATAAAGGCACGGGCCTAGTTGGATAGAATGATTGCAAATTAAAGTAATTTAAATGTGGAGATCACATGTGCCGTGAATAATTATAATTTGGGCAGTGAATCCGGTTTTAACACTAATTTTTGATTTAACGTTTTGGACTCCATAATAATCATAAATAAATTGTGGTAGAAACGAGATAGGCATTTTGATAATATGGTCACGCTATGTTTGAAACCCAGAGTGATTTGAGCCAAAGGTTGAGATTAGGAGTTTTATGGGACAGAAATCCGGCCCGAAATGAAAGTGAATTGTACTGATGTTGATGAAGAAATAGATGGATCTTAAGGCCCACATAGAGGTTGTATTTACATACCGGTGTCTTGAGTGGCAGAATAGAGTCCACACACCGAGGGTTAATTAGTGAAAATGTCTTGAAGAGTTCCAATGGACAAATGGACTTCAAAATGGAAAAGGAAGGAATAATTTAATACTTGCACAGATTGGAGGTATTTGCCCAACTGCGAGGTGTTATGGGATTTGAGAATTGTCTTAAGAGCATATGGTCTCCATGAATTAACGACAGTACGAAAATAAGGTTGCGGGTTCGAACACTATTATGTCCCGACCGATGTGAATTCGGATCTTGGTGATTTCTGTTTGGGAGAGAACGTATGTGACTAAATTATAAAGATGGGGAATAAAGATTCTCGAAATAATAATAATAATAATAATAATAATAATAATAATAATAATAATAATAATAATAATAATAATATTCCCAGTAAATCATATCTGGATTGATTAGTGCCAAAATAAATCGAAATTGTAAATGGGTGAGGCGTTAAACATATTAAGATGGGACTACCGTGTAACAGGCGAAATTAATTTTTTTTAAATTAATAATAATAATAATAAATATCAAAAACTACTTTTTTTGAAGAATTATTTTGTTTATATATTTTGGACATAATAATGATGTTGGGAGTTGAAATGAAAAATTTGAGATTTTTAACTAATAATAATAATAATAACAACAATAATGAGAATATTTGAAGAAGGAGAAGAAGAATAATCAAAGAAGCTACTTTTATTTATTTCAGATGAAAATAAAAATCGCGAAAAGTTGAAGTATTATTCCGAGGATGATTACGGGTGACGATAATCATGATCACCACAAATAATAATAATAATAATAATAATAATTAATAAAATAATTTTATTTTTTAATTTTTATTTTATTATTTCGGATGCTGATGATGGATGATACTAGGGAAGTCAGCTGGCGAATTAACGTAATAATGTCAATTGGTTGTAAATAATAAGTTAAGATAATATGTGTAAAATGAAGGCAAATCCCTACATCTGGACCATTAGGTTAGAGTCCCATTGTCGTATTCCTTCAACTAACGATTAGCATATCTTGATTAGGAACCCGGGGAGAGTTTGTAATTTCCCGGGTTGGTCTCATCTCATTCAAAGTGGAGGCGATAACATGGTCCATGTGATCGCGCCTACTTGGCCAACAGGTAATTGGTCCATGATCAAATATGGTCATGGTGTTAACGAAGGTAAATCTGATACCTTCAGATATCAACGGTTCTACCACCCAAGTGGAAGGGTGGTCAAAAGTGATAAATATTATGTAATCATTTTTCAGGAATAATTTGCCAAATTACAGGCAAATCAAGGGTCAACAGATTTTGTTGTGCGTAAAAGTTATTTTATTCACTTAAATAAAATGCTCCTTTAGCATTTGCAAGGAAACAGTTCCAGGTTCTTGTTCTTGTAGAATAGTAAACCCTTGGTGACCGTTTAAATATCCGTCCCCATCCCTAGGATGGAGCCTTCATAATTTCCCTTTGATCTGAATATATATAATTTGTGTGTTTTTATGATGAGCCTTAAAGTTAAAGATTAGAGTGTCCCGTTCAACCCTGTAGTACTGATTGGATGGCGCCCTTACATTTAGTTTGAGATCTTATATCTCAAAATAATTTTTTATTGAGTATTAGTTGCGATGGATTCGGACGGTAACACTCCCTGAGATAAATGCTGGTTGGGACTTAGGCTTTGAGCGGGTACAATAGAACCACGGATGAAAAGATACTGAATCGAATTTGTGAGAGGAGGTCGATTTGGCTAAATTTGACGAGAAGAAGAGATATAATGATAGGACACATCTTAAGACACCCAGGACTTGTGTAGTTGCCTTTTGAGGGATATGTAGGCGGTAAGAACGGTAGGAGTAGACCAAGGTATGAATACAACAAGCAGATTAGAGCAGATGTAGGATGCAACAGCTAAGTAGAAATGAAATATTTAGCATGGAGATCTGCATCAAACCCATCTATGGACTGATGGCTCAAACAATAACAACAACAACAACAACAACAACAATAGTATCCCTATCAACATATTTTCCAGTTTAGGAACATGTGTATTTTGGTGTCCTATCGTAAACAGTAAGCATTTCAAACATATTCCAAGCGTGTCATCGGTATTTCTTAACTCACGGAGTCTCTTATAATACGTACGGTAGGCAGGAGTATTAATAGTTGTACTCTTTAATTACTTCGAATATCGTAGCTGCTTTATGGTGTCGAAGAACAGATACTAAACTAATGTGTTCTCCAATGAACCGAACACAGGCTAAGAGGTGTCGTCTAACCCGCTCTTCCGTGATGTAGCGACAGTAACATAACTTCTAGGGGTTCTAACAGGCGCGGTCCAAAATGTTTATGCAAATCTCATAGCAGAAATGTTGTCCACGCTAGAGTATGCTTGTTACTCCTTTCATTAAGTTTACATTTTGACCTATATATGCCTAAACACCATGTCTCTAGTAATTAGCAACGAGTTGTTCTGGGAAATCATGTAATCCTCGCAAAAAGCAAGAATGCTGAATATTTTGCTCATGTCTTCCGAAACGGCATAATAAAACAGACCATAGGAGGGAAACATTGACTTGGTCGGAGAAGATTGTCCTGGCCGTGGGAATTCGACAACGCGTCGATATCCACAACAAGACAACTCTAATACATGAAAAACAGACTAGGAAATATCATTCCATGATATTCATCAACCTTGTACGAGGAGACTGTTCGAGGAGAAGAACAGAATAAAAACTTGATTCCATGTTTTATACCAAATCTCTAGTGATATGTTACATTCGTTGTCAGTGATGTGGAAGTCGTAGCATGAAATAGGTAGAAAGAGTTTGGTTAATGGGTAGAATATGATGGCCTACTGCCCGTATAATATTTAATATTTGAATATTGCGAAATGGATTCTTTATCTTAGCCTCTTCAGTCCCGAGCATGTTGATGCATTCGATGTGTTATATTTTGCTCAAATAATTTTTAAAAATTCACCATAGAAAATTAGTGTGTTTCACTAAATTGTTTTACTCGTGTAGCATATATGCTACATCAGGACTCAGAGTTGACTTTCCTAGCATTATTACTTTTTCCTTAAATTTCTTTGTTTTATTGTAAGTAGATAAAACCACACGTAGGGCATATGCTACATACGGACTGAGGAGGTTAGGATGAAATCCAAATCAGCAAATTCTAGTAAATAAGTGGTTTAACCAATACTATCATTAAGTGAAATCTGACATTAACCCCAGATACCCAAGGTTTCCTGGACGACCGACTCCAGAAAACTGCTTGAATAGATACCCAGAATGTTTTAATAATACTCCCGCCATCAGCAATGATGAATGGAAAGCAGAAAAGTTTGAGCAACGTCACCTCTACACGACAGGGGCATTTCACAGCTTTCTTCACAGTATTTGTAATAAGAAACGTTATCACCAGGTATCCGGCGACACTTTGTGAAATGTGTGTTCGACTGCACAAGTGAACACTGCCTTTTACTCATTACATTAAAGATGAAACCTTGTACGACAATGAATATCTGTATTTTTAAAGTCATATGGACACACTGTGTTTTATATTAAAACATATTAAGTGAACTGAATATATATGAATTTTCCCCGTATAGTACCAAAATCTGACAATGCTCCAGCAGAAAGTAGCGACCTTAGGCGTGTGCGGTTCACACTAACTTAATAATGTATATATTTTTTAATTTTATTTTATTTAAAATTTTGCTTTACGTCGCACCGCCACAGATAGATCTTACGGCGACGATGGCATAGGAAAAGGATAGGACTGGGAAAGAAGCGATCGTGGCCTTAATTAACGTACAGCACCAGCATTTTCCTGGTGTGAAAATGAGAAAACACGGAAAAACTTTTCAGGGCTGCCGACATTGGGGGTTCGAACTCACTATCTCCCGAATGCAAGTTCACAACTTGGCGCCACTAACCGCACGGCCAACTCGCCCGGCAAGAATGTATAACTATAATGATGGCTAGATTTTGGGGAACGTAAGTTTGTTAGTTTGTTACACAAATCAACACGCCTCCACTCATCCGTACTAAAGTTTCCATCAAAGCCCGTTAGGCACTCGGACGAGTCGTATTGTCGAAATGTCAAATTCAAATTTAAAATTTATGTTAGAGAACAAACATACCTAAAAATAGGAAAAATACAGTAATTATCGTAAAAGGACCGGACAAAGCTCATTACGAGAAATAATACTGTGTTAAAGATCTCCTAAAACACATTTTTAGAGCCCTAAAATCAACCTATTGCGAGATGTTTCCAAAAGAAAAACTTCCCGTTTTTGGAAACTAATCAAGGAATGACCAGCCGCAACGTGGTAATGCCATCTCAAGATATCCGATTCGAATTTTCCTCTAGCCTTTATAAGAGTCAGTTCCCTAAAAAATGGCACGGTGCCTTCTCTGGACGTACTCAAAAAAGGCGTCTCTTTTAAGTCTTCAAAGCTTGATGTGATAGCTTACTTTACAGATTGAATTTGTTCTTTGATACAATCCAGCAAATCATTCTCTACAAAATTAACCACAATTGCTCGAGTATGGAATGATTGTTTTCAGGTGCGGATTACTTGCGTCAACTGTATGAACCGTAGTTTGGCATTTCCTTTCGATTTTTAAATGTAAAACGATGCCTTTACTATGTATTTCCTTGTAAATATTTATTTCAGCCCTTAGAGACTTCGTTTAAGTCTTAGATTACAGCAATTGGAAACTCTGTTTTGGAACATTCACTTCAACTTCATCGTGAAGGGGAAATCATAACTACACGTTTTTTAGTAGAAACTGTCGCTGGTTTATGAGACTATACTGCATCAACGTAACGAAGCTTTCGCGATGACTGTTAACAAGCCTTAAGGGCAATCGCTGAAAGTAGCAAGGATTTTTAAAATTCCATGTTTTTGTCGTGGTCAGTTTTGTGTATGATTGAAATAAATAACAACTGATACATTTACGCTCATAATAATATTGTACATCCTACGGCACTGGATTAGTGATTTTACAGTTAGAAGAGAATTACAAAGTTTACAATATCAATAATTCACAGTAAGTTCAAAAAGGAACCAAACTGCAGAATAGCAAGGAAATTAAGTTTATACTTATTACGTATTTTCTGCTGTTTATTGATACAATATTACATTCTATTACCATAACACTTCATGTGTATTATTTCAGTACTTTGAAATAGTGCAAACATATCCTTGAGCATATTAATGGACGGCATGATACACTGTCGGTGGAGCCCGTGGAAAACTACTACTGTTTTTTTTTAAATACGAGGATGACGGAGAAAATATAGGAAATAGTTATTTTCAAAATGCAGGTATTAATTCAGAGATAAACCTTAAGAATCATACTAGATATGTATTTTAAAGTTTGAATAAATATCGCAGGTTGTCATGAAAATGTGTGCTGACCATCTCTTAATAAATATATTTGGTTTCATATAGAGATAATTATGTAAGCTTAGGATCAAGATCGTGATGTAGATCTGACTTCGCAATGAAGTGAGTTTCTAATGTTTATTTTCATATTAGTAATGAAATGGAGACAGGCAGATTTTACATGGTCTCCTGGAGTAGAAATATAATTAATTATTCCTACAAACAAGATCAGGAAAACTAGAATAGAACATAAGAATCAAACTTGAAAACATACTACTTAGGATGTATTGAAAATTCGCCACTTATAATAATAATAATAATAATAATAATAATAATAATAATAATAATAATAATAATAATAATAATAATAATAATAATAATAATAATAATAATGTCTTTAGAGTGGTATAATAAATCCACGACCGGGCGAGTTGGCCGTACGGTTGGGGGCACACAGCTGTGATCTTGCATCTGGGAGATAGTGGGTTCGAACCCCACAGTCGGCAGCCCTGAATATGGTTTTCCGTGGTTTCCCAATTTCACACCAGGCTGTACCTTAAGTAAGGCCACGGTCGCTTCCTTCCCATTCCTAAGCCTTTACTATACCATCGTCGCCGTAAGACCTATCTGTGTCAGTGCGACGTAAAACAAAACAAAACTTTCCAGCTAGTCGCGATGAGACTTTACGAATGCGTACTTTCATAAATGACGGTGGGTGAGAGTTACGTAGATTTGTCAGACTCCTTGGCTGAAAGGTCAAAGTTGAGGTCTCCGGGTTAGAGAGCTGCAAGTTCAATTCCCGGCCGGGGATATTCTCACTATATACTCCCACAAACACACACCACATACATACGCAACTCCTGCTAGGGTTTTCGTCAGGAATGGTATCCGGCCGTAAAACGGTGCCAAATTCACACAGTTCACGACCGCTATCCGAGCAGAGTGTGAAAAAAAGAGGTAGCAGAAGAAGAATAAGGAAGAAGATAGTTGCGTCTTTTACTTGTCAGTCTTCCGTAGTATGCAGGAGAGGTCACCGTTGCGAATAAAGAAATGTGATGAATTTGACTTCAATCGCAAAGTCTAGGGACAGACAAACATAACAGTCCGTAATAAAAATGTATGCATGCATGTTTGAACAACGCACAACGTATGGCAAATCACTGAGCTGAAGTAACACGGTATCTTTTTCTCTACTTGTGGACGGGCGCACATACTTCCCTTCTCACTCACACATGCACATTTTTCCGCCAGTTGAACACAATGGAGTTGTTGCTGGATACAAAATAAACATACGTTGTTTTACCCTTTTCCTCTACAACTACCGACACAATAAAAATAAAACCGTACGAGTTTCCTCTCCTCGCCTCGCCTCTTTTGTTTAATTCTAAAATAATTGCATAGTGAGAAGGCAGACGACATATTGTACACCGTAACCACATCCAGTTAGTGGGAAATGGGGCGCGGAACAGCTGGGACATGGCCCATTGACCCACACGGGATAGGTTCCAGCCATTTGGTAGCCCGTGCTAGCCAGGCCATTAAGATGATTAGACTTCGCCATCACTTGCCTTTGTGTTGAAAGGTAAAAATGTTAGACTATCATCTCTTCTGACCCAAAACACTTTGATACTAGATGCATAAATTTTTAAAATATCAGTATATTAGTAAAGATATAGAGTATTAACTTACACTGGATATAACTGAAGATGTGTAAGAAGAAACGGCCAAACGTTCACCATCATCAGATTGATAAAATTAGGGTTTTGTATATCTCGTATAGAACAATGTTGGTAGTACAGAAATTACCTCTTATTCCCATCTCTTATCTAAGTATTGTCCGCCTCCGTAGCGCAACGTTTAGTGTTATTAGCGGCCAACCTCTGGAGCCCGGGTTCGATTCCCGGCACTCCCACAAATTTACGAATGGCAGAAGGGCTGGTATGTGGTTGAAATGGTACTTGAAACTCATATCCATTGGGGGTGTGCCAGAAAAGAGCTGGACCACCTCGGGATGAGGACACGAGTTTCCTTACTATTATTGATATATTTAGCATCAGATTTCATCTTAGATAGGGTCCCATCTTCACAGACGCGATCCCCCTGTGGGTGGGGGCGTTAGAATAACACCCACGGTATCCCCAGCCTGTCGTAAGAGGCGACTAAACGGGGGCCTCAGGGGCTCTGAACTTTGGAGCGTGGGTCGGTGTCCAAGGGGCCCTCAGCTGAGTCCTAGCATTGCATCCACTTACTTGTGACAAGATCCTCCATGGTCAACTCTTGTTCTTTTCAGACCCCGACGGTATTACATATCCAGGCCTAGGGAGTCTTTCATTTTCATGCCATCCGTGGCCCTTGTCTTCCTTTGGCCGATACCTTCATTTTTTGAAGTGTCAGACCCCTTCCATTTTTTCTCTCTGATTAGTGTTATATAGAGGATGGTTGCCTAAATGTACTTCCTCTTAGAACAATAATCACCAGCACCACCACCACTCACATACGCGCAGGTCATCTATATGGCATCGATTCGAAAGACCTGCACCAGTCCTCTCCGGAGATCACACGCCATTTTCTAAGCACTTATTCCAAAGTAATGTATTGGAGAGAAGATTTTCATGAATATATATAACAATTTGCTTTACGTTGCACCGACACAGATAGGTCTTACGACGACGATGGGGTAGGAAAAGCCTAGGAGTTGGAAGGAAGCAACCGTGGCCTTGAACAAGGAACAGCTCCAGCACTTGCTCGGTGTAAAAATGGGGAACCTCGGAAAACATCTTAGTGCTGCCGACAGTGGAGATCGAACTCACTATCTCACGAACAAAAGCCGAACGCTACGTGGAGCCACCCGCTAGGTCATCATGAAAATATAAAAACTAAAGAAATTAATGATCAAGGTATGACTTATCAATTAATTTCTAACATAATCTATGACATTCAGCATACATTTTCTGATATTTGAAATACTATTGTCGCGGATTGACATTGCCTACATCAGCCATGAGATATCTATGTATTCTGTATATTTGCTCACAATGATATCTATTGGAAGTTTATCGCACCGAGGGCGGCTTGGTGGGGAGGCTTTTGGAAGAAAATGGTTGGCTCTGTAGAAATATATCTAAGAAAGGTACTTTGCCGTTCCCAGCTGAACGAAGAGGATCACAATACAGTATTGACAAGTGTTGAAACCACCCTCAGTAGCATGCCAATCACCCAGACCACAGACACGGAAGATCTCCTGACACCTTCCCATTTTTTTAATTTTGAAAAACTAGCATGCATTCCGGAAGGACCAGAACCGAGTACGAGGGAAAATATGGTAAAGGAATACAGAATGCAACAAAAGGTCTTGGGGGACTTATCACAACGCTGGAAAAAGGAGTATCTGCTTCAGCTGAGAAGTCACTTTGGGGTTAAAAATCAAAAGACCACTATGCATTTGCCCAAGTTCGGAGACGTCGTCCTTCTCCAAAAAGAAATCAGACCCCGCCACATGTGGAAGAAAGCGAGGAGAGAAGAGATGCGCCCAGAGAGAGACGGACGCGCAAGACTGGTCGTTCTACGGCAGCCTGACAGTACGCTCATTGCTCGCCCAGTGCAACTGGTCATCCCTTTGGAGAAAGACCAGGGTAGGGAGGACACTGACTGCGTCAGCTATGAGATATCGATGTATTCTGTGTATTTGTATATAGTTTTATTTATTCTGTGAAGATTGTGTGCGATAATAATAAATGTGATATTGAGACCACGACAGTGAAGTACTCTTATAATTTAGTAATTTTACGATTTATATAACAACTATATTAGTTTATAAGTGAAATATATTAATTTCCAGGATCCGGATCCGTAGCTAAGTTGTTAGCGTGCTGACCTTTGGACACAGGGTTTCCAGATACTATTCCCGGCAGCGTCGGGAATTTTAACCATCATTGGTTAGTTCCGCTGGCTTCTGGGGTTGTGTATGTGTCGCTTTCATCATCATTTAATCCCAATCACAACGGCAGGGCCCCTACGGACGTCAACTCAAAAATACCTGAAACTGGAGAGCCGAATCTGTCCTCACACTCGCGGCACTAAAAGCCAAACCCTATGTCATTTCGTTTGTAGGAAAACGTTAATATTGTGAAAATGTCACTAATAGTTTATTTATTACAGTCGCTGAACACCTTGCATTGCTTATTTCCTTTTTGCGATGACCATTTTGTGAAATGTAACAGATATAGAGCATCTTCCGTCGGGCTGAGTGACTCAGACGGTTGAAGGGCTGGCCTTCTGGCCCCAACTTGGCAGGTTCGATCCTGGCTCAGTCCGGTGGTATTTGAAGGTGCTCACATACGTCAGCCACATGTCGGTAGATTTACTGGCACGTAAAAGAACTCCTGGGGGAATAAATTCTTGCACATCGACATCTCCGAAAACCGAAAACTAGTTAGCGGGAGTAAAGCAAATAACATTATTATTATTATTATTATTATTATTATTATTATTATTATTATTATTATTATTATTATTATTAGTATTATTATTATTATTATTATTATTATTATTATTATTATTATTAGATTGCATTCATATACAGAGACACGGCCGCATCGTGCACCGTGTAAGCTACGTTTTTGTATTACATGTTAATATTGCGCATGCGAATTAAACGTTGTGTGCAATACGAACTATATTGTGCTTTTCTGATCTCGAAGTGGGATGGATTCTCGTTATGGAACACACAAATCAACGAAAGATAAATATACTTGCTATTTGGTATACGGTGCACCGACACAGATAGATCTTACGGCGACGATGGAACAGGAAAGGCCTAGGAATGGGAAGAAAGAAGCCGTGGCCTTAATTAACGTACAGCTCCAGCATTTGCCTGGTGTGAAAATGGGAAACTGCGGAAAACCCACTATCTCCCGGATGCGAGCTCACAGCTGCGCGCTCCTAACCGCACGGCCAAATGGTCCGGTCGAAAGATATTTAAAACGAACGTAACTGGTATTAGGCTGAAAGGTTTTCTAGGTGAAACTATCATGCCATTAGTATTTCATTGTCCTTTAAGACTTATTTTCCTAATCTAACATTTTCTGCATCACCTGACTTCGTTCGCCTGCACTTCATTACTTTTGTTGGCCTTGTATACTTTCGTCTTGTACACCTTCCCCAAGTCTCTCTCCGTACCACTCGGCATTTTCCCCAGATCTTCTGCAGTCTCAGATATAAAAAAAAAACCATCTGCAAATCTCAGGGTTTTGAATTCTTCTCCTTGGATTGTGATTCCCTTTCAAAATTCCTCTTTGATTTCCTTTACCGCCGGTTCCAGATAAACATTGAAAAGGAGGGGGAACAAACTGCAGCCCTGCCTTACTCCTTTCTTGATTGCTATTTATTTCCAAAGCTCTCGATTCTCTTCACCGCAGACTGAAATGTATACAGATTGTATATAATTCTTCGTTGTTGGTATCTGATCCCATTCATCTTCAGAATCTCAAATAGCTTGGTCAAATCAACATTATCGAATGCCTTTTCTAGAACTACAAATGCTATATACGTGGGCTTGTCCTTCTTACTTCGGTCCTTTTAGATCCAACGTGAAGTCAGGATTGTTTGAAGTGTACCTACATTTCTTATCAATCCAAATTGATCTTCTCCTAACTCAGTTTTAACAAGTCTTTCCATTCTTCCGTAAATATTAGGTGTTAACATTTTGCAGGAGTGAGATACTAACCTAATGGTGGGGTAGTTTTTACACTTTCAATTACTATACCATGATAATACCGATAATACGATCACATTCAGAAATCCAGCTGGCCGAACTATATAGGAATTGGATACTTTCGATATTTGTACAAGAAACTCCTTCAAACTTGTTATCCAGTATAATATAAAACGTACTTATTTCTAACCATCACCCTGTAACAGACAGTGGTAGTTTGGAGTGGAGTTTACAAAATACCATCAAGTATGAAATACACAGTGTATACTGCGCTCTAAATACGTCCTGAACTCTTTTAATTAAAGTGGAATTAAAACAAAGAGTTTAAATTGCTTCCGCCGGTTAAACAATTAATGTGGATTCTCAGGGCTTGATGAAATGCTTTGTTATAGGAAAATTATATCTTCAAAATGATTTAGGAACACTCTTGAAAACTGAGGAATGTTTCTAATTTCCTCATATTAATGTCCAAACTTCTTCTCTTATCAGCTATCGATTCATGAACTCTTCTTTGGGAAGGGGAGGGAATAATGAAATACATGAGCAATGAGGCAGCGGTAACTTGATTTCTTTCTATATTAGGTATAGTAGCTGATTTTTGTGTTATTGTTGCTAATGGTTTAACGTCGCACTAACATGTCGAAGGTTTCTGGCGGCTCAAGGATGAGAAAGGACTAGTAAAAAATGAAATGCGTATGGCTTTTAGTGCCGGAAGTGTCCGAGAACAGGTTCGTCTCAATAGAAGCAGGTCTTTCCATATGACGCCCGTATGTGGCCTGCGTGTCGTGATGAGGATGAAATGATGATGAAGACGACACATATACCCAGTCCCCGTGTTAGCGAAATTAACAAATTTTGGTTAAAATTCCCGACCCTGCCGGGAATCGAACCCGGGACCCCTGTGACCAAAGGGCAGCACGCTAACAATTTAGCCATCGAGCCGGACAAAGACTAGTATTGAGAAGGTAGTGGCAGTGATCTTAATTAAGTTACATCCTATGACGGATAAGAAATTAGGACACCACAGAAAAATATATGCAGGGCTTCCGATGGTGGGATCCGAACCCCATCTCCCGAATGCAAGCTCACAGCTACACGACCCAAATCGCCAGCCAACTCTTCCGGTTTGTTGAAAATACACCCGTGTTTGTTTTTTGTTGGCTTGTTTGTTTGTTTGTTTGTTTGTTTGTTCGTTCGCTTGTTGATAAGTAGAGCCTTCATCCCGAACGTTGTTCGATTCCAACGTCGGCGGTTGCAGAGTGGGCTTCGGCCCACAAGTGGCCACGGCTGGTCCGTGGTTCGACGGCTCTGCACTCCGACCGACCAACGGAGCAGAGGGGCGGTGGCCACGGTCTGCCGTGGCTCTACGCTTCTGCATTCGCGAGGCGTAGAGGTGTCGGTCTCCACCATCGGCTGTCCTGAGAATGGTTTTGCGTAGATTTCTATTCTCTGACACCAAGGCGAATTCCGGGACAGTTTCTAGTACAGGCCACGGCCGCCAAACAATCACCTTCTCTGAACATCCCCTTCACCGCATCACATCGCCGTGGCCTGAGAGGTGGCGTTATCGTCTAGGAGGTCCACCGTCCCCTCCGGGCGGAACGAAAACGTAGTAGAAGTAGTAGTCCATTGCCAAACAGGCCAACCATCACATTTGATAGCCTCACACGGGCTCTCAACCCGTAAGTGTGGTGTAGCAACCACGGGGTTACTAACTTTTTTGTGCCCAGTTCAACACCTTCATCTGTCCTATCCCACTTACGTTGGTCAGCACCATTCACGGACTTGCCTTTTCTTTTGCGATACACTTATTCTTCGAAAGATAGGACATCTTGTATTATTTAACTAATAAATGTATAAACCACCTGAAAAATAAAACATATGGTAACATTATTTTTCTTGGAAAAGAAACAGTCCGCCTCTGTAGTGAAGTGCTTAGTATGATTAGCTGCCACCCCCGGAGGCCCGGGTTCGATTCCAGGCTCTACCACGAAATTTAAAAAGTGGTGCGAGGGCTGGAACGGGGTCCACTCAGCCTCGAGAGGTCAACTGAGTAGAGTTGGGTTCGACTCCCACCTCAGCCATCCTCGAAGTAGTTTTCCGTGATTTCACACTTATCTTCCTGGCAAATGCCGGGATGGTACCTAACTTAAGGCCACGGCCGCTTCCTTCCCTCTTCCTTGCCTATCCGTTCCAATCTTCCCATCTCCCACCAAGTCCCCTGTTCAGCACAGCAGGTGAGGCCGGCTGGGCGATGTACTGGTCATCCTCTCCAGTTATTTCCCCGATTCAAAGTCTCACGCTCCAGAACACTGCCCTTGAGGCTATAGAGGAGGGGCACCTCGCTGAGTCCGAGGGAAGAGCCAACCCTAAAGGGTAAATAGAGTAAGAAGAAGAAGAAGGAGAAGAAGAATGAGAAGAAACAGCTTAATTAAAATAGAATGACATTTTTTTCTTGAAATCACACTCAAATATTTAAGTTTATTTCTGTTTAAATACTTAGGAACTTGAACTCTGGAACTTATCTTCACGAATTCCTCTTTTCTCTTCACTGCAGCATAGAATGTTTATACATTTTTAAATATATGAATGTGATTTAATATAATATGATGATGTTCTTTCAAGATCGAAACATCATTCTGTTTTAATTAAGCTGTTTGTTTTTCAAGTATAGGCTAATACTGTTACCGTATATTATGTTTATCAGACAGTATATACATTTATTACTCAACAATTAGTTTCGATAGACTGAAGAACCTAACATTTATAAATTAACTGATTCGAAACTGACTTCAGATATTACCCCACCAAAAAATAGGACGTCTTCATTTCTCTGGTGCCCTGCATTGAATAGACGAAGCTAATACAACTGGTTTCCAATGAAACTATTTTAATATACACGTTTGCCCATAGATCATATTGGGATTCATCCAACGTACTCTCCACCATTGATTGCAATCTCCTTTCAAAAAGCCTTGTTCCCTCATTAATGAAATACCTCGATGGTTTGCAATACTTTCCTTCCCCTGCTTTCGTCCAATGAGGAGTACCATTCTTTTTTTTTTTCAATTTGATTTACGTCACACCGACACAGATAGGTTTTATGGCGACGATGGGATAAGAAATCCCTGGGAGTGGGAATAAAGCGGCCTTAATGATCGTACAGCGTTTGCCTGGTGTGAACTTGGAAAACCACTGAATACCGTCTTCAGAACTGCCCACAGTGGGGTTCGAACCCACTATTTCCCGGATACATGCTCACAGCCGCGCCCCTAACCACACGGCCAACTCGCCCGGTCAGGAGTACCTTACTGACGTTTCATTTTAATCCTATTATGCTATGAAACAATTTCATCCGTGTTCCATACGGGTCGCGAAATGATACATTGTTAAAATTATACACAATTGCTGATCGAAACATCTCGTGTTGATCTAATCAATCGTTCGGGCTAGGCTTATGATTTGACAGGAGACGAATCGATGTTTGTGAACGTTTCTTCTTAGATTTCGCCATAATATCGTCTCCGTGAAAAATTAGACACATGAAGTGATAATAAAATTCCTTGCAATGTTCCAAGTTCGAAATATTATTGGCAGATTTCTCGGTAGTTAGTGATCAATATTGCGATAGAATCCACCGAGTACAATCTCTGTGTGCGTGCGTGCGTGTGTGTGTGTGTGTGTGTGTGTGTGTGTGTGTGTGTGTGTGTGTGTGTGTGCGTGTGTATGTGTGTGTGTGTGTAACCATGAGAGGATTAGATATTTGGAAAATTTCTAACATAAAAATGATGTAATGTTATATCAAACGCCGAAATTATCTGTTAGAAATTATCGCTAACATGTTTGGTTTAATCAGTATATTTTGAGTCATACAGGATAAAGATATTCCTCTACCAGCAAGGAATTCCATATAACTGATAAATTCATGTAATTATTTAATTCATTCCTCTCTCATCTCTTACACCCTTTCATCGTACGAATTTGTGGTTCTAATAGTATACAATTTTTGGTTCATCATGTTTTGCTGTGTAACGGATCTGCGATCTGTCAGCACAGAACCCGACGTGGTCTCTCTCTCTTCCTTATTCCCCTACCGGCTTCGTTCAGACCTGCCCTACTGTATCATTATTGATCCCTCGGAAGAGGTACACTAATATTTTGATATCCTTTTGTATAAGCAGGACATTCTGAATGAGAGCCAACCTAGCCATTGTCTCTGACACGAAATACAATACCATTCAAAATACCCCGTGTACTGTATACACACAGACTATTCGCCAGAAGTCGCTTTCATTCTCCACTGCGTAAATTAGCATTAGAATCAACATTTGGTCCAACTGTTACGAATTTGGAATCAATTTTCAATGCACATCTATCATTTGTCTAATATTTAAAGCTCTCTGTTTCTGTTCCTTTAATCCGTGTAATTCCAGCGTTGCCAGATTTCAGGCCCACAGGGGTGTGACTTAAGATTTCAAAACTCCATTCGGTTACAATGCCCCATTGAAGGTGCTCAAATATTCCTGCCTCCTGTCGGGAGATGTGCTCGTACGTAAACGAATTTCAACATGCTGGCGTCTCAGAAATCCGTAAGAGTAATTAGTGATGATGATTAAGATGATGTTTGTTGTTTAAAGGGGCCTAACAGCTAGGTCATCGGCCCCTAATGGTACGATTTGAACGAAATGAAAATTAAAACTTCAAAATATACACACTGACTAGAGTCTAAACCGAAAGACGATGAAAAAATGATCGTGAAACAAAAACTACCATCCCTCATAATGGTACTAATCACTAGTAAAGCAGAATCATGGTGGTCCTCCTTTACTGGTACTGATCACAGGTAACGTAGGTTCATGGTGTTTCTCGCATGGTGGTACTAATCACAGGTAATATAGACCCATGGTATGTAACACACACAATGGCACCACTCACAGGTAAAACAGGCCTACGGTGTTTCGCTCAGAAAGGCAATACTCACAAGCAACGCAGACCCGTGGTGTTCCTCACATACTGCGACTAATCACGGACGCCGGTATTCCCGTGGTACTAAATGTTTTAACATGGGCAGTGAGAGCGAAGTAAAAAAATCTTTATCGCTAGTTTTTCATCACTGCCTTATAGTGAAAAAATTGATTGACATTCGCCGACCTTTTTCATTCATTCATTCATTCATTATTTATTTACTATAAACTTTCACAGTATCTGTACCGGGGGTACACCTCCATCCAATGAAGCTGAGCGCCTTCTATAAGGCCATCTATGTAATTGAAACTGAACTATTGTAATGCAAGATACTTACGGTTGCAACTGTTGGATGTCTCTACCATCGGTCTAAGTGCGCTCTCTGGCGGGATTAAGGACAATTAATTCTTAAGGGAAAGTTTATTTTCACTGTTACCTAACCTTAGTTTTTGAAGATCGTTTTGTTCATGTGTCAAGGTTGTCGACACTTCTGCCCCCTTCAACTCTTGTATCTAGCAACCAATCAAAAATTTTGGGAATATTTTTTCTAGCCAATTAATATTGGGGGTGTGTTTAGGCATCCAGCCTGTCTGTAAACAGTTCTGGAAACTTCACCTCCAAACGTTGATTGTGTGCGGCGTGTACTAAGGAGGCAGAGGCCGCAGTTCGGCGTTCGTAAGGCTCATCACCTCAAGGTAATGGCAGAATATTCTTAATATATGATAGCTCCTGGCAGATAGCTTTAGGGGCACGTTTCAAACTTCTTTTATTCGTGCAAAGTACTAATTTTATGGCTTAAATGTATACTTTGAAAAAATATGAAAACTGTGTTCGAATCCCTGCTGGGAAAAACACATAATGTAAGGGAACAAGGAGTGATTTCCCTCTGTTGATTCCAATTCAATTTGATATGGGGTGACTACATTTCCTAATCATCAAAATTTTTTAACATTCTTGAAATTTAATGTTTCTCACTCAGTCATCCCGGCGTACAATAGCCTTAGCCTCTGTGTCATAGGGCCATAAGCCCGCTTAGGGTTTTAGAAACTTCTAGGAGTGCAAGTGTATCGCCTCCTACCCTTTTGTTCACGGCTAATCATGTTTATCTTTTTTTACACTAAGGTCATTTAGTATGGGCACTTATTGCCCCTGTTTATGTTCCTGTACAAGAAAGTGAAAAACTGTTGAACAGAAGATAAGCCTAAAACAGGGCTAAGTGACTGTAAGAAAAACTATTTTGAAGATTGTCAAGTATATCCTTGTGCGCTGTAAGAAACGTATGCCTCTGAGAGGCAGGACTACATTAAATTTTGGAGCTCAGACTCCTAGGCTATGTTAACTACTGGAGCAAACATGCGCTTATCAGATAGTGTACCTCATCAGAGCTATAATGCTCTTTCCCTGTATGTTATCGTGTTGAAAATTCTCCCGAGTTCTGTACATGTTTTTGTACTTTAAGTCACTGTTGTTGGATCTTACGAGCTCATTATTATATTGTTAATGTTTATTCAGATCTTTTATTTCTCAAATTTTTAAAATTTTGAAAAAAGGGATCAAAAGAAATAAAATTTCAAAATTTAGTGAAAAAGCCAGGGGAAAACAACATGCTCTTTATGGCCCAGCCTTTTTTCAAGGCTGCCGACAATGGTTTGTACATTTTCTGTACTTTAGTTTTTACAATATTATATTATTACAGTATATAAAATTTTAAAATAGCAAAGTGACGAAAAAGATCAAAGTACGTTTTTCACCTTTGAAAGAAAATTGTAATTCACTGCAGACTTCCTTCCTTTTTCTCCACGTCTTCCTATTACATTAATTCATTTCGTGATCTCAATCCGGTAAAAATTATAGGGATCAGGGGGTGAAATGTCTGGGCTTAACCCATTAATTTTATCTATAACAACGCCCGAACTTCTGAGCCAGGAATCGCCACTGCCCAAAGAATACGTGATTCACCATCATTCAAGCTGTTCGTGATGCTGTGTAAGAGTGGTTCAACCAGACCCCAGGGTACTTCATTGCGGAGTGTACAGAGAAAAATATTGTTCAGTGGTTAGACAGGGGTCTGAATGCTGAGAAGGACACTACGGAACTGTTATTAACGCTGTCGTTGTGATACAATGTACTGTGTGATTCACAATACGCACACAACAAGTTTCTACACACTAGCCAATGTTACAAGATTGAACAGCCCTTACATATTCCAAAACATTAAACACTGACCTTAAAATTTTGGTAAGCACCAGAAAACCATAAAAATAGAAAACAAGGTAAGGTATTATAGTAAGAAACTTGAATCAGTATTTCCCAATAAGCTCTGTATAACAGCATGTACTTTGTTTTAAAAGTATGCATACCTACAGTAATATTAATGTTCACTTTAATAAATACGATATTAGGTTGAATCTAACTTCCAAACAAAATTAAAACACGTTATTAACAGCTATTCAGATTAAAATCTCTCTTTAGTTCCGTACATAACCAAGGGAAAGAATCATGTGGCGTTTTGATTGAAAAGCGAGAAAGAGAGATGGTTTTATTAAATACTGCGGTGGTCTCTTTTTTAAAAAGCACTTCCTATCTTTGTAAAAATGATTACAAAGAATTGGCTCAAATGTATTCTCCAAGCAAGCATACGTTATATTTTTAATTAAAACTAGAAATATTACTTCTGGATGTTTCAAACCCATTAATCTGGAATAATTCCGCATACAAATCAGAAATGAGTGGAAATTCATTTATGAGAAAGGCATTTTACTTCTGTTTATAGTAGATGCAGTGTTATATATTGGCCAAAGGATGACAGTTTTTCACAAGCATGAAGTCAAGGATGGCCAAATTGCGGCATCCTACGTAGCACTTTTGATGTAGATAAAATAAATCCTCATTGCGCGGTGGGCCCACTATTTTTGTCGTGAATAGCCTCGCGACAACAAGCTCCACCGGGCAGTGATCACTGCGTGGGGGGGCCCACTATACTTAACATAGCTTGTTCATTACTAATAACTGCAGATTTGATTTATTCACAGGGCTTAAGGCTCTCCGTAAGTGAGTTGACCGTGGGCCATTTGTTTCCAATTACTAATCGAATTATTATTTTGTCATTGTGTTTAATCAGGGGAGTTTGTCAATTCTGTACCTGCTTAGGCTATTATGGATTTGAGCACTGCATTGGGCGAAGTCCTGTAAGGTTCAATAAACGCTGTATAAAATAAATCCAAATTGAACATCCCTCGTAAGTTGCCAGAAGGGATATACATATTGTGTACTTCTCTATATTTCATGAAGAAGGTTACAAAGAAGGAAATTTTAATTTAATCCTTTAAATACAAAGTCAAATACACTGGCGGAAAACGAAATACCAACAGCAAGATGTCATGACTTTAGAATAATGTACTTCAGGCTAAGAAATTGTCTGGGTAACATATTCATTTGTTTATTCCAGGTCACATCCTCATGCGGAAGAACAGATATGGCATGTTGGTACATTAATAACCACTTTACTCGCTACGATTGTGATGCAAGCATGGAAGCCTGCATGGATTGTGTCGTACAGGTGCCGTATGTCATTATCTGGGGTTGTAGTTTCACGCCTGTTTCATTTGTCCGTCAAGTCAGCAACGGTTAATCCTGATATTGGATGAATCTGGATTAGTCGTCCTATAACATCACATGTGTGATCAATGGGCAAAAGATATGCTGATCTCGCAGGCGAAGACAACCGGTCGACACTCTTTAGAGCACGTTGGATGAGGAAATGCGTTATCCCGATGGAAAATATCCCCTTGAATACTGCGAATGGATGACAGCACAACCGGTTCACTCACTGGCCTGATGTACAAATATACCATCAAGATTTTTGGGACAACGACGAGAATGCTCCTACTGTCAAAGGAAATCGCACCCCATGCCATAACTCCTGGTGTAGGTCCAGTGGGTTAGCGCCGATGACAACTTGGTTACAAGCGCTCACCTGGCCACTGCTTACAAACCTACGGCCATCACTGGCATCAAGAAAGAAAAATCTCTCATCTAAAAACACAAAAGATCTCCACTCCGCCCTCCAATGAGATCTAACTTGACACCACCGAGGTCGCAGATGTCCGTGATTCGGAGTTAGTGACATGAAAGCTACAGGACGTCTGGATCGGAACTGTCACTCAATTAGTCGACTTTTTATAGTTAGCTGCATCACTCTGGTGACAACTAATGCTCAAAATGGCCGCTAAAATGAACTACGATCCACCACAGCCATGCGAAGAACTCAGCCGTCTTCATTCTCCGTATTGGCCCGAGTGCAACCGGATCCCGGTCTTCATCAGACAGTGCCTTCCCGTGACCATTGCTGCCAACACAGATGCACTGAGGATACATCCCTACCAAGTCTTTATGCAATATCGCGGAAAGAACATCCACCTACTCGTAGCCCTATGGCACGGTCCCACTGAAACTCAGTAAGCTGCTGATATTGCCTTCTTCATATCCTTAAAGGCATGTTTGACTCATGCCTACTGCAACTTATAACGTCAACATCAGACGATTTCTAACGCTCACGAAGTGAACAGCGCGTATTTAAATCAAACTTGCTTTCAAAGATCATAGTGGTGCTAGCATTGTAGTACTCTTTGTAGACTAGCGTGCAAATTTGAAAAGGCATCGTCTTTCACATGTCCAAGCACGCCTCCGGAATTTTATTTATCTAGCACAACTCCTTCTTCGTGTTGGGATTTCTTCCCCCTCCCCTCCCCCCCAGGGTATTTCTAACCATGGACTACGAATGTTAGGTTAAGGGAGTTAATATGTGAGCACCAAATTAAGTTACTCCATGTAACATCTTATTCTTATCATTGTTGTAACTGATTAAATTTTAAAACTCATTGAAGTGCTTCTCTGCTCTAAGGAAACAAAATTTCAAATATTGTTAAATGTTCTCGTCATTTTTATCGCAGTCTTCTCTACTTCCTTCACTTCAGTAACTCTAGGAGGGAGCACAAATTATATATAAATAAATAAAAGTACAACACACAGAGCTCAACTGCTGTTGAAACTACGATATGCAGCCATGACTACATATGGAAAGAAGAACATCTCGAGGAACGCCAGACTACGACACTTCATGATAACCATTAGGAATGCTGCATTATATGCAACTGAAACGCTGACATTGGGCAAGAGAGTATGCATACAATTGGAGAAGGAGGAAAGAAGAATCTTGAGACATATATGGGGCACCGAAAAGCAAGGTGAAACGTGGGTACACAGATCAAGGCAGGAACTATATGCGAATATAGAACCAATCTCGAGTGTGATAAGTAAGAGAAGGTTAGGATTTGTTGGGCATCTCATGAGGATTGATGACAGTAGGCTGACGAAGAAGTTATGGAATGTAACCTGCTTAACTGGAAATAAGTGGATGAAGGAAGTCATAGAAGATTGGAGACTATTGGCATAAAGGAAAAATATCCACTGATTACAGTACAGGATAGGTCCAAATACAAAAAGCTCGTGGAAGGTTACAGCTGGACAGACACCAGGATCCAGATTCAGATCATGGAAGACGAGAGAAAGAGGAGGAGTGAGAGAATGAAGAGGTATTGGGAAGAAGACGTACCGAACAAGTCACTCGTGATCCTCAGGGGTCGTAACGAACCAAATAATAAATAAATAAATAAATAAATAAATAAATAAATTGATTGTTTCACCCAAGTCAAATCTGACCACTGCTACTTGATGTGAACTTGAGGTTTCGGGATTCGTAAGAATTCTTCTGCTAATCCACGGATATAGGCTATCATCTTTAATAATATTGCCTATATATTTAATTTAGTATTTACTCTAATTATGGGCTGCCTGGTCAAGGTGGTAAAGGAGTCCTCGGTTCACCTGAGAGAATGTGGGTTCGATTCCCCGTCAGGAAGCCGAAAATGTAAGAAACGATATTTCCCTGACGTTCACTCTGCCTAAACCAAAGATGAGTACTGTACCAGTTTAATTCTTGGGCGCAAAGGCAGCCGGGCATAGAACTAACCACTCTATCACACTTACTGCTGAGGGAACGGATAGTGGAAGCCCCTACCTTCCACCAATCCCAGTAACCTATAATTTCCAAGTCTTCTAACGCATCTGTCACTGTTTCATGTTGAACGTAGCCTGGAATGTCATTCAGAGTTTACTCCCGAGCTAAGCACACACAATTGTGATCCCTGGAACTACAGTATCATTGAACAGAGTTACATCATTTTCGGATAGCTTTTAAGCCCTCTTTATTATTGGTTACTATTTGAGTGGCAGATCACTGTGTTGCCGATGGCTCTGGCAGGCTGAACAGTGAGAACGAAGTGAATGTAGCTTTTGTTTTGATTTAATATCCGCTAGAGTGCGCCGCGCCAGTTTTATCTGAGTCTGTGCAGCCGAGGGAGTGAACAATGGCCCGCAGAGATTTGGCGCATGCCTTGCTGGTGGGTATACACGACAAATTCCCTCTTGCATGATATTTAAATGTCGCAGCCGGCTTTCACCGCGGGGTGCCTGCAACAATATTCTTGCGGTGAAACTTCTGAATTTATTTTGTTTATCATTAAAGTACGCCATTGTCGACGCCCATGTGTAATACAATAACTGTCCCTTGTTATAAAACGCATGTACACTTTCTGGTGAAAGCCACTGCTGCCAGGCTTGAAATAATTACGTTAATTAACCATGTCATTTTACTATCAGTAAACATCTTGCATTACCTCCCATTCGGTGGCATATATACGCTATTCATTCCAGCAGTTCACGTTCAATGATAGGTTGATAATGATGTGGTAATATTACATTATTATTTACCGACCCTAACATGAGCGCAGTCGGGCTGAGTGGCTCAGACGGTTAAGGCGCTGGCCTTCTAACCCCAACTTGGCAGGTTCGATCCTGGCTCAGTCCGGTGGTATTTGAAGGTGCTCAAATACGACAGCCCCGTGTCGGTAGATTTACTGGCACGTAAAAGAACTCCTGCGGGACTAAATTCCGGCACCTCGGCGTCTCCGAAGACCTTAAAATGCAGTTAGTGGGACGTAAAACAAATAACATTATTATTATTAACATGAGCGCAGCCATGGCACCTTAAGTTTCAGGTGAAATCAGAACCAAAGGGCGTGGATTCTGATTTCAAAATCCTTACTAAATCAGTCAGTCACTAATGACCTGCAATTAGGCCAGTCGCCCAAGCGACAGGCTCCCTATCTGATTTTCACCTAGCCTTTTAAATAATTGCAAATAATTTGGAAATTGATTAAACATCTCCCTTGGTAAATTATTCCAATCTCTAACTTCTCTTCCTATAAACGAATATTTTCCCCAATATGTCCTCTTGAATTCCAACTATCTTCATGTTGTAATCTGTCCTACTTTTAGAAACTCCACTCAAACTTATTCGTCCACTAATGCCATTCCATGTCATCTCTCTACTGACGTACCACGTAGTCGAGCATGTTCGTCTTTCTTCTCCCTGTCCTTCCCAACACAACCTTTACAACGTTTTTGTAACGCCACTCTTTTGTCGGAAATCACCCAGAACAAATCGAGCTGTTATTCTTTGGATTCTTTTTTTTTTCAGTTCTCGAATCAAGTAATCGTAGGTGACGGTCCCACACACTTTAACCATACTCTCGTTGGGGTCTTGCCAGAGACTTTTATGCCCCCTCCTTTACATCCTTACTACAACCCTAAAATCCCTCATAACCACCCTTTATTAAATTTACAGTACTGTTTAAGGGATTACCCCAATTAAGATCTTTCGTTATATTAACACCTAGGTACTTACAGCGATATCCGTGAGGAACTTTTACCCCATCAACACAGTAATTAAAACTGAAAGGACTTTCACTATTATCGAAACTCACAACCTGACTTTTAACCCCGTTTTTCATCATACCATTGCCTGCTGTACACTCACAGTCAACTTGCATTAACAATCTTAGTGGAAATTTAGGGACAAGGGCACTTAGATATTACATCTGGTATTATCCGATGTAAGCAATGATGAAATATTCCCGAGGTTTCTTGAGTGATATTTATTTCCTCCCCTGATTCTTCTAGAAGAGGTATGGGGGTCAATTTTCTTTATGACCTCAAAATACTATTAGATTTTACCAAGGAGCCCCCTTAAATAAAATGGAAAATCCTATGGATAACTAATATACATTTAATTACAGCAGATAGAAGTAATGCAATATATTGTCAAGTTATATGAACAAAGGGATCATTCCTTAATGTAAGTTTACTAAAAATAATGTTTAATAGGTTTTTTGCCACTCTCAGCTAATCTGTTGAACTGCCAACCATGCACCACTTAGATCTCCGTACTTGACTAATTAGTTTAATATTTCAGTAACAACAGCACTATACTCTGTAACCGATATCGAATTCTCTGTTATATTAATGTATTCGATTACAACACCAAAAATACACGAACAAACTTAAATCAAGTCTGTTCAAATAAAGTTCGAAAAATATCAAACCACACACCTGATACGTCTAGTTTAATATTAACTTCGGGCAGAGAGCTTTATCAAAACTGAGTTGACTGATTGTTACTGCACTTCTTATTGGCATTATGCATTGTTGTCTCCCGACCGGGACTCGAACGCGGTACCCTCTGAACTGAAGGCCAGTACGCTGACCATTCAGCCAACGAGTCGGACTACGTGGACTATGTCTGGAGGAGTTTGAGATGTGGTTCTAGAGGAGGATGAAAAAGATCTTACAAATGAAAAAATTCTTAGCTGAATAGGTGAAAAATGATCTTTATTTTCAACGAGAACAAAGAGGCAAATTAATTGGCCATCATTGTCATGGAAGGAATGATTCATGGAAGAGGAAGACCTAGACTGTAACTATCTAGACAGATCAGCGAAGATGTAGGAGCAGGCTCATATCAGGAAAAGTGGAGGAGGAGAATTGCTGCTAACCAATCTTCAGACTGAGAATTAAGAAGAAATCTATCGTATTTCAGAAAATTCAAAACGCACCAGTCAGAGCCAGTATTTTACCATCAAATCCACTCAGCCTGACAATTCTCACCACTCTCCGTTGAACATAATGAATATTCTTTACAAGAATATTTCTGTCCTAATATTGGGTTTCTCTCATTATCTGATTCCCGCTGTCATGGTCGTTTAAGGTGTCTGTTTCAGACCTCACGCTTCCGTCACCTACGCCAGTAAGACATTCCAGCTCTATATTGTCCTTCATTCCCATTCCCTGCATTATTACGACACTAAACATCTAGACTAGTTTCCTCTACCCAAGTTTTCTTCCATCCCAACTTCATAAAAGCATTTAATTATACCTCTAAATACGTCGTTCTCTTCCATGCTAATGTATTAAGGACATCCATGTAACAGTAATGTCCTACCATACTGGGTTTTATTCGCACATAAGCTAAGTGTATTAATGTTTCACCGACTATCTTCATGGCTGCAGATAAAGAGGCTCCAATCCACTATCTTCCGAATGCAAGCTAACAGCTACATGACCCAGACCACATAGGCAGTTCGTTCCTGAATGAAAAGTCAGTGAGTGAAGTCATGTTAATGGTCCCTTAAGGTGGGCAATACACTCCAAAACCATTCAATCGCATCTTAATGAAGACATGAGTTGTGATGAGTGAGTATACGAACCCCGGCGGATAGGGTGAGGTGGTTGGCGTCGTTTCCGCTCCAGATTCTTCCCGTACACCCAGTTATATGCTGCATCCCCCCATGTTAGACCAAATTCGTACCTCTTATTTACAATAAATGGCATAGTTAAGAGAGCGTTGTCTCCATTTCTATTTGTCTATGTCGCAAAACACAGATTGGGAGAAGCAATGAGTCCTTTATCTCTCCTAAAGCAATTTCGATTTCGTGTGGTTATTTCTAGCCGAGTGCAGCCCTTGTAAGGCAGATCCTCCGATGAGGGTGGGCGGCATCTGCCATATGTAGGTCACTGCGTATTATTGTGGTGGAGGATAGTGTTGTGTGTGGTATGTGAATTGCAGGGATGTTGGGGACAGCACAAATACCCAGCCCACGGGCCATTGCAATTAATCAATGCAGGTTAAAATCCCCGACCCGGCCGGGAATCCAACCCGGGACCCTCTGAACCGAAGGCCAGTACGCTGACCATTCAGCCAACGAATCATACCTCTCCTAAAGCAATCAGCAGCGTATACCTTTCTTACCCTTGTGATTAATACGTTGCGTTCTCTACAAAAGCATTTAAATTATGAAAGACGAAAATCCAAGCCTGTTTCCAGCCATTCGAGCGGGTCAGGAATTGTACCGGCTGACGAAGTCTGTCCTGTTTGCGCTTTGTCCATCATAAATCTCACATGCATTCACCGGGATCTGAATCACGGAAGCCAGCGGTGAGATACCGGTGCACTGCTGCCTGAGCCACGGAGGCTGCCGCATTTAAATGATACTTCCCCAAATAATTTTCAGCACCGGCATGATGATGATAATTATATTCTTCTTGTAATGCTTTCTCCATTACCGAAGGTTGGCCGCAATCACAGCGAAGTCTGAACTATGTTCGGCTGTCCTCATCAGTCTACTAGAATCTAGTCCTCTCCAATCCCACAAGTTCCTTAGCCAAGAGTGTTTCCTTCGACAGCGACCCCCTACATCCAAAACATTACCCTGCATGATCAATTTAAGTAGGTTGTACTTGACATTCCTGATAATATGCCTCAGGTAGGCTGACTCTCTTCTGTTTATTGTACACATCAACATTCGCTCCCTCCTCATACGTTTGAGTACGGCAGCACTGGAGACGTGGTCAGTCCGCGAGATCCGTGACATCCTTCGGAACACCCACATCTCGAAGGCATTTATTTGCTTAATTGTGTTACGTTTCAGAGTCCATGTTTCGGCGCCGTACTGAAGCTGAATATACATAGCATCCGACGTAGTTGTGACATGCCTCCAAGCTGAGGCTTCTGCCACACAGTAGATACCTCATTTTTTGAAATCTAACACGAGGCATTTCCATTCGTATAATAACTATAACATACTATTACAAATACTAATTAGATAAGATTACGTATGTTATGTTATGCGGGCGCGCCTTAATCAATCAATCAATCAATACTGATCTGTATTTAGGGCAGTAGCCCAGGTGGCAGATTCCCTATCTGTTGTTTTCCTAGCCTTTCCTTAAATGATTTCCAAGAAATTGGAAATTAATTGACTATCTCCCTTGGTAAGTTATTCCAATCACTAACTCCCCTTCCTATAAATGAATATAAATGTATGTATAAATGAATATTTGCCCCAATTTGTCCTCTTGAATTCAAACTTTATCTTCATATTGTGACCTTTCCTACTTTTTAAAGAAGCCACTCAAACTTGTTCGTCTACTAATGTCATTCCACACCATCTCTCTGCTGACAGCTAGGAACATACCACTTAGTTGAGCAGCTCGTCTTCTTTCTCCCAAAAATTCTCCAAAAATGGTTTATAATCTTTGTCATGTTTCCCTCCATTTTCCATGAATGAAAAGTGTATGAGATAAATTACTTCAGTGGCGCCAATAGAGGACCAAGTTATTGCGTCCAATACATTCCAGATTCTCTCAGCTGCATCTTAGCAGTGACAGGGGTTATTGTAATTGTGTTTACAAAGTCCAACATATTTCTCTTTTATTCTAGAATGCCTCAGAAACATCAATAAAGACTATGACTTTCTACATCACCCCTGTAAAAACAAACAGCGCATGTCTTTCAAACCCCTGTGATTCATATCCTGTTTTTTTTTCCAGGGGTGACGTTCAAATGATACTTACCCTGGCTATTTTCAGCACCATCATGATGACATTAACGATAACATACTAGTTATAAACCCAATGTAAACCGTCTCGTTTATTCCACAAGGGGATGAAAATAGTCAGCATTACAAGGGATAACATTTCTCCCCTTCCTTGTCACCTCCGCCCTCGTCATCAGAAACATCCTTTGTCCACCTCTCCCCAACTCCTTTCTCCTTGCACCAGAGGCCATCCAAGTGGAAACTGTAGTCGTAATGTTCAATTAACGAAACTACTTTGGTCTTACTAATTGTCCTCCTATTTACAGAGCCACCCTAATTCCCAGCCGTGTATATCATAACGCATTGGCACTAACATTCTAGCAGAACTAATGATAGTAAATCCTGCCCTTTAGTCTATACAAATCCTTTCCGCATTACAACACTTTAAAATCTAGCAACGTTGGAGTTATAATGGAACTAACTCATCACTGTGCGTGGATGTGTCCATTTTAAATCCTTCACCACTAATCCAGCGGATGTTCAAGAGCGTTACATAAATGAGTATTTATTTTATATTTTAATTGTAATGAACGGTATTGTTTTATATCCACTTTGTATAATTTAAATCACGAACAATACCGAACTCAACAAGTTGCCATTATATCCACCTACTTATCGTAGGGTATGTCTAGGGGAGGCAGCAAAGTCATGTTCGTTTGACCAGGAACGACGTGGGCACTACCAGGAAGTTGAAAAACGTAGGAAAGTTATTTTCACTCCTGGATACGTACATGACCCTGAGGTTTACTTAGACTATACCCAAAATGATTAACAGGATAATTGGATCAAATGTGGCTGGTTATAGAAATGAAATGAAATGGCTTATGGCTTTTAGTGTAGGGAGTGTCCGAGGACATGTTCGGCTCGCCAGGTGCAGGTCTTTTTGACTTGACTCCAGTAGGCGACCTGCGCGTCGTGATGAGGATGAAATGATGATGAAGACTCACATACACCCAGCCCAGTGCCAGCGGAATTAATCAATGATGGTTAAAATTTCCGACCCCGCCGGGAATCGAACCCGGGACCCCTGTGGCCAAAGGCATTACATAAATTATTTATTTTATATTGTAATTGTAATGAATTGTATTGTTTTGTATCCACTTTGTATAACTTAAATTACAAGTTGCCGTTATGCCTACTTATCGTACGGTAGGCCTATGTCTATGGGCATTTAGCCATGTAGCTGGTTATACAGCTAACCACTCTATCCCGCATAATGCCAAGTTCACAGATTCTGTATTATTATTATTATTATTATTATTATTATTATTATTATTATTATTATTATTATTATTAACCGTACAGAACAAAATATCACATCACTATACAAGGAGTACATATAAATGTTTAAGTGTCTAAATTCTATACAGGATGTTCCAGGAGGAATGGTCAATATTCAGGGATATGACTGAAGCAAAAATTTTCATATGGATATATACTGTATTCTAGAACAACCTACCTCGTACCTTGCAACCTCTTTGCTCGGGATGTCTTTCTGCTATTAAATTAACCCGTTGAACGCGCAGTTATCTATGGTGTGTTGTGAGTGAAATATTGCAAGGGAGTGACAACGTATCAGAGAGAAGCATCGGTTAAATGTGTTTGCACACGCGCTGGTTAAAATGCCACCTGTCTACACTAACGTAAAATATTATGCAGATATGCTGCTGTCGATGAATACCGTCGCCGCGTTCCGACACGTTGAATTCCCGATCGTAGAGTGTTTATCAGAGTTTTCAGCACATCACGTGAAATAGGTATTCTGCCAAGTTCCCATTTATCTTCTCAACGTGTAGGTCCACAACCTGCGCAGGAACAGCAACACACTGTTGAAATGCTGCAGCGTAGTCCGATTACCAGGACACGTGGACTTCCTGAAGGTAACAATGCACCACGAACACGTGTCTGGCGAACATTATATGCAGAAAACTTGTACTCATTTCAAAACGTCAAAGAGGTTGGATGGGTAAGACACACACGTGCGCGCCAGTAGATCAAAAATAAATGTACATTAAAGTGTATCCTATCTCGCAAACCATTCGGAATAGTGCATATGTCTATGTGAAAGTGTTTTATTTAAATGGTCGTTCCTGTCATATCCCTGAATATTGACCATTCTTCCTGGGGCACACTGTATAATGACCAGGGCATATTGAACCCGACAGGGGCATGATCCAAGGACCTTTGGTTGATATCGATCTCCATAATGACGCACGCAATGCTATTAAAGGGAAAGAACGCTGAAAATGATTAATATTCATATCATTAATAGAGGTCATACCGAAACTAATTAATATTCATACCATTGAAATAGACAAATTGTGTATTTTAAAATTATTCTACGAGATTTCTTTGTCTGCGACTTATTGCGCAGTATTATCCTTTGTGTAGCGGGGGCCCCGCAGATGAAGCCAAGCCAACTTAGACCCGGGAGGGGTTACGAATGGGGATTCCCTGTGACATCACTCGAGAGAAGACATCCCTCCTCAAGACTCACAGAATGAGGGGAAACTAACTTTTTCGAAGCGGAATATAGGAGCCATCTTGGAATCGGACTGGCCAACTTAATTACCTACGATATAGAAAATTAATAAAACTCAAATTAGGGGGTCGTCACCCGAATTAAAAGGGATAAATGTCATTGGGACATTTATTTAGAGTGTTTAATGTCCTCTTCCGTGATAATTTTCAGAAGAAGAAAGAATACTGTGTGGTTTCTGCGTGGAAAAGTACTGGGCCATCTGTTTAGTCTCACGACAGCTCCTCGAGATCGGGAGTTCACCCCGTGTGGTAGGGGAAGCAGAACATATTTTAATTAATTTAAAGAGATTCACCGAAGGATAATTGAGTGGTTATGTCTCAATCGCACCAACTAGATATTGGTCACCGATCACCCGTACTATCCTACCTCGAGTACGCCGGGAATAGGCGCTACGCAAATTAGTGGAAGGGGTATCGCTCCCTAGTAAAAACTACTGCCGGAAGGGACAAGAGTCAGTCGGGGTTTGCGGCTTATCGACGGCGGAGCTATGATCGGTTGAGCCCTCGTTAGGTCTTTGTTCAAGTGAAATTAATTCCTATTTTAAGTGAAGTAATACAATTTGCATAAACAGTGTTTAGTTTTGATCTCTGTGACACCAGTGTTAACTTTTTGGAAAACCGTGACGTGAAAAGTCATATTATTATGATTACTATAATATAATAATCTTACGTAGTCGCATATGAGATCGTGACCGGACGTTCACATTGAACGTTGTTAACTGGAGTGTGGATTAAACAGTGACGTTGTGTCTGTACAGGATTAAGTGCTAGCGGCTCCACTATCATCAAACAATGGCTCATCAACTTCAAGATGGACTGGTAATGGAAGTCATCACCGTGGTGCCCATGGAGGAGGAGTAAACTCAGGATGGACTTCCCGAGTTGACGAAGGTATCATCATGTGATAGAGATGAGTACAAAGTTCTAATATCTGGCATGCATAGAAGGGATGGGAATATTTATTGTAAACTGACGCTATAAGAAATTAAAGATGTAGTCCTGTAGAAATAGAGCGCCGGAATGGGCGCGTAGTAATTAAGTCTTAGCTTAGGAAACCGACTACAGGTCTGAGTAATCGAGTGTAAATAATTAAGGGAATATAATACTTTAGCTTTGCATGGGATAGAGATTCATTCATTTATTTCTTTCTTGGGAGATTCTGTTTGTTTATTCGCGTCAGAAGACCAGTTATAATTAGTTTATGGGAGTGCAGTGAGAGTAGTTATTAGAGTATTCACTAATTTGATAAGTGTATGGTATGTAAAATGGAAGTACTACTGTACGCAAGGCACGTCACTACGAGACTCAGCGGCCAAAGTGACAACCTCAATAATTCCACCATTTGAAATACTTAGATAGGGAGTGATAAGATGAATTGATTATGTGATAAAATTTATCAGGAAATGATCCTAAAGCGTGTGTCAAACAACCATTCGCGTGGATAGTAA
This sequence comes from Anabrus simplex, assembly GCF_040414725.1. NCBI lineage: Eukaryota > Metazoa > Arthropoda > Insecta > Orthoptera > Tettigoniidae > Anabrus > Anabrus simplex. The sequence goes on along the minus strand of NC_090271.1, from coordinate 269,228,744 downwards.
TCAAGTAATTAATGTCTTGCCGTGTGACGAGAATGTAGCCATGTGCCGACCATCGATTAATTAGCAGTCAGTAATCATATGTTAATTGCTGCGCGAGTGCTTAAGTGTGTTGTAGTTGCTGAATAGATTCCGCACGATGACCAGGCATAAGTAAGGTAGCGGGTAAGCTATGTAGGACGGCAATAATAATAATAATAATAATAATAATAATAATAATAATAATAATAATAATAATAATAATAATAATAACAACAATCGGGCAAAGATTACCATTATGATACGGGAGTCGCATTGTAAGAATGATTTGATCCTGCTGGGTAGATATGTGTTTAATTCAAAGTGATTTGCGCGAGTCTGTTAAGACCGCAAACTATTGGAGATGTTCTTCCGAGTGAAATGTTACGGTTCCCTTTGGAAAGGGAATGTTATGTGGGTGCTGACCCTTAGGGCGGTCAACAGCCGTCTGGCCTTGGCCCAGTGTGTTTCTTTTTTTTTGTTGAATGTCCCGTAAGCGGGGGAAGGAAGGACTTGGCTGTTAAAGAGAAGTTGGTTTCTTTCAACGGCAGAAATAATGTGATTTACCTAACACAGCAGAGCAGCGTAATAATTAGCAAGCGACCCGGCCGATAATGGTAATGTTTGCCAATGAATCGTTGTTTATTGTACGAGTATAATTAGATAGGGATTACAGGACCCTGCCTTCATCGCAAGAGGTTGTCAGTTCGATGCTCAACGTAGGCATTGGAGGCCTACAGTGTCAGAAGGAAGATCAAGTGCCTTTTACGTATTTTCCTTGCATATCATGTACCATGTATGTGTTTTTATGTCATGTGTGGTTGTACATAAGGTCAGTGGTGGTTCTGTCCATCAGCTCGACGATGTCTAGAATAGCGAGGGTCGGTTCGATCCCATGTGTTGTATCATATGTGTGTATTTTCATTTTTTGTCATTTCATTGGCAAATATAGGTCTTTATTAGAATAGGGATTGCTCAGACGTGTTGTCGGACGCATGTTAGTTTTATGTGTTAGCGATAATATAGCCTCAGTGTTATGATAAAATTTCCATTCGCTATATGTCACGATACATCGCTTCGCGATAACGTCTCGTTTCTATCACGTATACGGACAGATGTCCATAAACAACCTACAACCAGCATTTGTAAATTTTAATGTAATTCATTAGTGTCATTTAATGCATCATTTCCCATTATCATTAAGGTTCAATAAACCGGTTTGTGAGTTAAATATTTTAAATTCGAATGTGTTCTCATATTTAGTTATATGCCCCGCTTCTCCTCCCTTGTACGCCTCTAAGCTTACTTTAGTTAAGCGCCTATTTATTTCATTCTTTTGACCTGTCAGCGACCCTGTAGATCTCATGCCGGTGCCAGTTAGGTAGGGGGCGGGTGCATATAGTCCATGTGAAAGTGTTTTATTTAAATGGTCGTTCCTGTCATATCCCTGAATATTGACCATTCTTTCTGAGACACTCTGTATAATGACCATTCAACGATGAGTGTTGCATGAACAAAATCCTTCATTCTTCTTTCGACAAGCCTTCAGTCGACACTCTCTCGACACTGTCTCTCTTATCATCACAATCACAGTAAAGAGACGCGAGCATTTTGCACTTGCACAGTGAGTTAGTATTTACACCCTGACTAGTCGGAATTCTGCTCCGTTACTTTCTCATCTCTTCCCAATATAATACCAATATAAATGGTCCGTAATTGGACATTATACATTTTCCAGCTAACTCATTCCTGGTTGCCAGCGTTTCACCCCCGTGTGCTAGGCTGGGCTCATCAGTTGGTACCTAGCACACCTACCAAGACGCATAGCTGGTGCATACCATGGAGGCCACTGTGTAGGCTAATTGTAGCCAATAACGGACCATTTATACTGGTATTATAAATTTACTCATTCGGAACAAATATTTCAGATTACCTATGGGAATCAACATCTGCATCATCTCTTCCCAATATCAGTATTGTTTTTGCGTTCGGATTGTATCCATCCGTATGAGTGAAAATGTTTGAACATCGACTGTAAAAGTGATTGCGTGGTGTTTCGCTAAACGTGATTTTGTGTTCCTTGTGCTTAAAACTTGTGCTCGAGTAACGTATGCCCACTCCGTTCCGCTGCTAAGCGCAACCATGTATTCGCCACTTCTTCTTTTCTTAGAATTCTCCAACTAGCTGGTGATGTATACTTACAACCTGGGCCGCTGGCCAACTATTACCAGATTGTACATAGCTCAAATAATAAAATGTCTGACATTCACACGCGTGGACTGGAGGTAATAACATCGATTTGTTGATGTTAGACGAGATATGGTTGAACAGAACGATCTTGAGCCCAGAAATATATTTCACTGAAGATTTTCAAATATTTCGCTAGGACAGATCTCAGTACAGCAGATCAAATCGTAGAGGAGGAATATTAATTGTCGCTAAAAACAGGTTAATAGCAAAACATCCGACAATTCTGGAAACAAACTGCGACGTTATATGGGTAGATGTCAGAGCTAGGCCTAAAAAAGTACTTCTCGGCTGTTTTTACAAACTGCTTTCCGGCAATCCCAATATAGAAGAATGCTTCCGTTCTACACTTTCTCGTACCTTAACGAACAAGACCGAATAATTTTCTTGTAGATTTAAACGCCTCTATCAAGTTAACATTCAAGCGCTACTCTCTTCTGGGTACTTACATTTTATCAAACTTTATAAATGTTATCCGTCTTTATCAGTATGACATTAGTTCTACCAAAAACAAAGCTAATTTGGACTTCGTTATTCTCCATCCTCAATGAGGAAAATGTAATGGTCGATCACAACCTATTTTCGTCTGTCCATGACTCCCAGGATGTGTCCACCTCCACCCTACATGGCCTTACCCAGCAGCTGATCGACAGATTCCACTTTGGGGTAAGTCCAACTGGAATGCAGTTAACGAAGACCTTCGTTCACTACCATGGACCGCCAGGTAACATCAACTGCTGCGTAAGTGCATTCTACGACATCATGTCTGCTGCAATGAATGACCACGTATCTTTCACAAAATCCACTCAAATTGCCTCTTGTCCCCTACTAAATCAACTCTCTAGAATAAGCAGCGTGCTTTTGCTCTTTGGAAAACAAACAAACATAATCCGCACGCCCGTAATATACGTTTTTTCACCTTTCCAGTCCCTCAGAACATTTAAAACAGAATTTTAGTGTGGTTATGCAGCATCGCTGAGACCCGTGGTGTGCATAGTGCTACTAAGAACACGTAACGTAGACGCATGGTGTTTCTCATATAGTGCTACTAATCACACGTAACGTAGACCCATAGTGCTTCACATATAGTGGCACTAATCACAGGTAATGTAAACCCCTGCTATTTCTCATATAGTGGCACTAATCGCAGGTAATGCAGACCCGTGGTGTGCATAGTGCTACTAAGAACACGTAACGTAGACCCATGGTATTTCTCATATAGTGGCACTAATCACAGGTAATGTAGATCCGTGGTGTGCATAGTGCTACTAAGAACACGTAACGTAGACCCATGCTATTTCTCATATAGTGGCACTAATCGCAGGTAATGCAGACCCGTGGTGTGCATAGTGCTACTAAGAACACGTAACGTAGACCCATGGTATTTCTCATATAGTGGCACTAATCACAGGTAATGTAGATCCGTGGTGTGCATAGTGCTACTAAGAACACGTAACGTAGACCCATGGTATTTCTCATATAGTGGCACTAATCACAGGTAATGTAGATCCGTGGTGTTTCTCATATAGTGGTACTAATCACAGGTAACGTAGACCCATGGTATTTCTCATATAGTGGCACTAATCACAGGTAATGTAGATCCGTGGTGTTTCTCATATAGTGGTACTAATCACAGGTAACGTAGACCCATGGTATTTCTCATATAGTGGCACTAATCACAGGTAATGTAGATCCGTGGTGTTTCTCATATAGTGGTACTAATCACAGGTAACGTAGACCCATGGTATTTCTCATATAGTGGCACTAATCACAGGTAATGTAGATCCGTGGTGTTTCTCATATAGTGGTACTAATCACAAGTAATGTAAACCCATGGTATTTCTCATATAGTGGTACTAATCACAAGTAATGTAAACCCATGGTATTTCTCATATAGTGGCACTAATCACAGGTAATGTAGATCCGTGGTGTTTCTCATATAGTGGTACTAATCACAGGTAACGTAGACCCATGGTATTTCTCATATAGTGGCACTAATCGCAGGTAATGTAGACCCGTGGTGTTCTTCACATAGAACTACTAAGCACACGTAACGTAGATCCGTGGTGTTTCTCATATAGTGGTACTAATCACAGGTAACGTAGACCCATGGTGTTTCACATATAGTGGCACTAATCACAGGTAATTTTGACCCATGGTATTTCTCATATAATGTACTACTCACACGTAACGCAGACCCATGGTGTTCCTTCTATAATGATACTATTCATAGGTAACGCACACTCATGTTGTCCCTCACATAGCGGCACTAATCACAGGTAACGTAGATCCATGGTGTTCCTCATATGGTGGTACTAATCACAGGTAAAGTAAACATATAGTTCTCCTTCCAGAATGATACTAACCACAGACCCATGGTGTTCCTCACATATTGGTATTAATCACAGGCAACGCACAAAACCGTGGTGTTCCTTACATGGTGGTACCAATCACAGGTAACGTAGACCCATTGTGTCCCTCATATGGTGGTACTAATCACTGGTAATGTAAACCCATGGTGTCCCTTATATAGTGGTAATAATCACAGACAACGCCAACCCATGATGTTCCTCACGTAATGGTTCTAATCACAGGTAATCTTACGGCTTCAAATTCATCATCCCTTGGTCGCCCCATTTAGTCGCCTCCCACGACAGGCAGGAGATACCGTGGGTCTATTCTTTGTCTGCGTCCACCACTCACAGCTAGTCGTTTTTCCAGGCTCCACCTCCTCCTGGCTAAATTTCTCGTCTCGCTTCATACAAGGACGAATTCCTTCATCTGTGCTAATTTTTTTTCTCGCCGGGCTGAGTGGCTCAGACGGTTGAGGCGCTGGCCTTCTGACCCCAACTTGGCAGATTCAATCCTGGCTCAGACTGGTGTTATTTGAAGGTGCCCAAATAAATCAGCCTCGTGTCGATAGAATTACTGGCACGTAAAAGAACTCCTACGAGACAAAATTCCGACACCTCGGCGTTTCCAAAAACCGTAAAAGTAGATAGTGGGACGTAAAGCCAATAATTATCTTAGTAGACACCTTAGCGATGAAGTAAAGAGTACCCAGGTGTTTCATATAAGCATACTATACGCAGATGATCGAAATATTTTCAAAAACATAGTGAACTACAGTGATTGTGAGTGTATTCAAAATATTTTGGACTTGTACTATGAATGGGTGAATAAATGGAAACTCAAAGCTAATACAGAAACATGTTTTTAAATGTCGATCTGCCTTTGTAAACGTGAGCTTACTCACAGTTATGAAGTACCAGGGTCATCCAGAAATTAAGTTTCCCTAATTTAAAAAAAGACAACTTAGTCACATGAAAAACTTCATTGGCACGCGATACATCAATGATGGAGCTATTTTTTGACATAATGTTCACCAGAATTGAGACAATTCTCATATCGTGGGATAAAAATGTGTATGCCGTTGTCGTAGGAGTCTGACGCCTGGGAATGGAACCAGCGTGTGAAATTCCTCTTCAGCTCCTCGTCCGTATGAAAATGCTGACAGAACGACAGGAATTTCTTGTGGTGCAAGAAAAGATGAAAATCACGCGGAGCAGATCAGGCCTGTACGGTGAATAATCCCAGCCGAACTCCTGCATAAACAGTTTCTGAGCGCCGAACAGTATGTGGGCAAGCATTGTCATGGATGAGCACAATACCATTCGACGCCTCTTGTTTAGAATGGCCCATCGCAATTTACTTTTTTTAAAATGTATCAGAGACGCAACCTCGCAGGCGATGGGAGAAAGAATACGAGCCGTCATTTCCAGCCACTGCTCCTGCGCTACTGACACCAGGCGGGACATGATTGCCACGTCACAGATCTGTCGCGTATGCTCATATTTCCCGGCTAAATACGCTTATTTTACAAGAAAAATAAGTAAACTTTATTTCTGGACGTCCTACGCAAATGACACTCCATTGAATGCTGTTACTCAGGGTAGAAATTCATATGTGCAGCATAAGTTTTATAACATTATAGAGTATTTGAAGTAGTAGAAATCTGTACCTTATAGAGGAGAGATGTGTTCACTGCGACAGTCAGGGCCCACATGCCGGCCCCCAGAAATGCATTTACTTTTATAATCTAATGTAATTTAGCACACGCAATTTTTTCACGGATGAAGCACGTAGCAGCACTTACATTGGCTGAGACACAATCGGATATGACGTCATTCCCACCAATCAAGTGAAAGATATATCGTTACCAACCCACGCACAATAAAAACACAACTAAATACCATCTGTATACACAACAATAATAACCTTCTATCGAATTTATCTTAATGTAGGGGAGGACAGAGCACGCCCACACCCTCGCGCCAGCAGGAAAGTTGGTCTTGAATGAGAATCCCGCCAAGTAGTCGACGAAGTGAGCTTTCTTTTTCTAGAAGCAGGGATTGGAGTAGGATCCGTGCTTTAGATGTTTCCACCTGTTCTCTATATTTTCTGTCAGCTTTCCGCCGCTATCCAACAAAGAATGTGCTGCTATCGCCGCACGGAATGCTAGAGGTCTAACAGCCGCTTCGCGACTCTAACCTGGGGGCTTACGCTCCCAGACCGCTTTTGGTCGGTCACTGTCCAAAGCAATCCACTAGTTCGTAAGTTCAAAGGTAGCGCCGACCCACCAAACAATGTAGGCCTACGGCTAGTTTCTAAGGTCAAGGGTTGGCAGTCCTGTGCACCGCACGATCACAACCATCGCGAGAAGACAGCTGGAAAAAAACAAATGACAGTAAAATGATGCCTAGTTGTCTGCGCTGAATACCCGGTGCATTAACTGAACTTTTGTCGTTACTCATGTTAATGATCTTGGAATAATTAATGATAGCGAGCTAAATTTCCTATCATATACACCAAGTAGAATCCCGTGCCATGAGAAATCTTGGGTCTTTGTTCAATTTACTGAAAATCGCGACCTAAACGCTCGTAAATTATACTGATTTCTGCTTCGCCATTTGGTCATCTGCTACTTCGACCAATGTCAATAAAACTAACCACGTATTCTCATTCTTTGCGGGCATTATGAAAGCTCATAACCCCGAACTGAGGCAGTTTATCACCAAATAAATATTGTCATATTTCAACATCATTTACCCGAGTAACTGTTGCAGTACGCAGGTCCCTGCATTCTTCACAGAATTGTTAATGGTAATATTAAGTGTATTTAAATGCTTTACATGTTTAACCAAGCAGGATCTGAATTAAATCTCTGTTTTATATTCCTCGTGTGCGCGTAACATTCCACATTCTACCGACTTCCCCCAACAACAAATACCCTGCATGAAACTGACAGCTCCAATCCCTATCACCTCTTCAAAACCAAACTGAAATGTATACTAAAGGAGTAAGCTCTCAATGACAAGCTGGCTAGAACGTTGCTAGTGACACGGATATGATTATATTGTGATTTTGTTTCTTGTTTCTGTATGGTTATTTAATTTCTAAAGAACTCGTTAATATGAGCACCACTTTGTGTTACATTTTATTTTTTGAATTTCTTACTGTTAAAATTTTTTAATATTTTCTTTCAGTGACTGTAAAATGGAGTACTTCGTACCGGTATCTGATTATTACTAAATAAATAAACAAGAATTGGCGGTAGGCTGCCATTATTGTAACGGCCGCATGGTTTTGAGTGCTTCGTACATTTATCATTAAAAATAAAGGAAAAATATTATGTAGAAAATAAATTCTATTCATTAGCACGTGGTACACTTTGAATGTTGGTAATAAGCGGACTGAGCCAAGATCGAATCTGCCAAGTTGAGATCAGAAGGTCAGCATTTCAACCGTCTGAGTGATTCAGCCCGGCGAAGAGATTGAAATTCTCTTTTATTCGTCCCGTATTAACTGAACTGAGGTAAAATCAAAGCTTGTTCAATTTAAAACTGAACATTGGCATGGAGTGATATGTGAACACGAACGACTACAAGTTGAGAGTACTAAAACACTACTACATGATCTGTAAACTCGTAACTGTGCCAGAGGGTTCTGTTTGCAGTATGAAAGCTATGTCTGTGGAAGGAAAAACAACAACGAATAAGCACATACTCATTAAATTGAAAGACCACCAACGCCAGTTGCGGTATGTTTAAATGTCCATCAACTCGCAAACAATGTTGTTCTATTTCTGATTTACTATTTTATATAAGGAGACAAAATCTCCGTATCGAGCAAGTGGCCACGTGGTTTGGGTCACATAGCTATCAGCTTATATTCGGGAGATACCGAGTTCAAACCCCACTGTCAGCAGCCCTGAAGATGGCTTTCTGTGGTTTCCCATTTTTACACCAGGCTGCATCTTAATTAACGCTATGGTTGCTTCTTCCCAATCGTAGCTTTTTCCTGTCCCATCGTCGCCATAAGACCTATCTGTGTCGGTGCAACGTAAAAACAGCTTGTAAATCAATAATCGCCAACACATCACAACAAATTATCCAGAATTATTTCGGCTCCAGTTATTTTTTTCAGGATAACTCTGTTCGTAAATTACCGTAAACAATTTCTTACTCGTTACTTCAAGTACGTCGGGAGCATCTTTTGCCTGCAACTCTACGACATAATTTATGAATGGGGCTCGGATATTTAGGTTCTAACCTATTTTTTCCACGCTATTTAATTAACAAATTTTAAGATATTATATTCGTTTCAGACTTCCTGAGAGTAGAACATGTGAATTTCACTGTAACTAAAAATATCTAAGTGAGGTGTCTACACCTAAAATAACCAAAATACCTCCTTTGCCTTCTTCAAATGAATGGCGTAATTTTCCTATTGAAACTTACTGTGAAATGATTTCTACCACTATTCCAACCGTCCATAGAGAATACACAAGGCAAAAAAACCTGGTGAATGGTTGCAGATTTGCTATTCTTTTAGATCTGATATACGTCGCACAGATAGGTGTTATGGAGACGATGGAGTAGTAAAGAGTTAGGAAGGAACCGACCGTGCTCTTATTAAGATATAACTCCAGCATTTGCCTGGTTAAAAAATTGGAAAGCACGAAAAACCTTCTTCAAAGCTGCCGGCAGTAGGCTTCGACCCCGCTATATCCTGGAGGCAAAGTGATAGCTATGTACAGCCACTTGCTCGGTGGGATTATTTTTATATCTTTAATTGTTGTATAACAAAACAATGCCTAAATTACAAAATGCATTGCTACAGATCGAAACTTTACTACAGAGAGCCAAGCAACTAAGTTACTCGTAACTAACCTAAAAACTGTACTGGAATACTCCAGCACGCTTCCTGAAGTATAATTAAAATTTCTAATTAAAAATAAATTATGGTTAAATTTAATCAGAAATTCCATCTGCAGCAGCATAAATCTGCAGCTGCTCTCATTGCTAGTGTAGCTAGAATAAATAAGTCCAGCATCTACAGTAACCAAACGCTTATTTCTCCCACAGTTGGCAATCCTGAAGATAACTAACTTTCGCCTATGCCAGGTGTTGAGACGCAATGTCCCATCGACCGTGCTAACTAACCCGGCCATGAAAATATTCTTAGAATGCATCAACGGCCACATCCACGAAGCAAATCCTAAAAAAGCCTATTTTAAGAATACAAAAAACTAATATGAAAGTTAATACCACCTAAAAGTCCTGGCCTTATTTGTTTATTTATTTATTTATTTATTTATTTACTTACTTATATCACTTGGCTTTACGTCGCACCGACACAGATTAGTCTTATAGCGACGAGGGGGTAGGAAACGGCTAGGAGTGGGAAGGAAGCGGCCGTGACCTTAATTAAAGTACAGCCCATGAATTTGCCTGGTATGAAAATAGGAAACCACGGAAAACTATCTTCAGGGCTGCCGACAATGGGATTCGAACCCACTATCTACCTAATACTGGATACTGGCCGTACTTAAGTGAATGCAGCTATCGAGTTCGATGAGCCTTGTTTACGATACAAACAGTCACAACACCGTTTCAGGGTTAATGCTACACAGCCGTTCTATTTGGCCGAACCACATGGAATGGAACTACGTTCTCCCTTTCAGATCTTTCCAAATAAAATGTTCTGTAGCTGACGATTGTTATTCAGTCGAGCTCTACCAACAGAACGACAGTAGAAATGGCATTGCGAAGTATGTTATGGACTGGTGAAGCCTTGTTGGGATCGTGTTCAGGCCACAGAGGAGCAGCTAATAACCGAGGTGTATTTCAGCAACACTTAACATCGAAATATCAACCATTACTGTGTACTTCACTTGTAATCTGAATGTCACTGCCATGCACAGGAACGTGACATTTCGTCCAGGAGTTAATAAGCCTAGCTCACTGTGTCGCTTTCGAAAGTATAATTGTTCCCCTGGGGCGTCTGTCAGATGGCCTTGCCATATGAAAATCAGCCGGTGGACTTTCAAACATTCTGAACACAGGAAGGCTTAAAGGGAATGACATACAAAATTTACTATGCAGGACATCATTCCTTAAGTTGAAATCACATATTTGGATTTTTAACACACTGTCTATGGTATAAAGCAATTCTCTCCACTCGGTTTCATCAAATGCTATATAAGATGATGACGTTCCAATATATATAAATAAACATCGGCTGGAGAGTCCCAGAAGAAGAATTCTTCGGGATCAATTGATTGATAATGTTATTGGAATGACATTGGTATTGGGCAGGGGAGAAATGGCGTGGAAATACACTAGAAGACGAATAAGCTTGAGTTGAGTTTTTACAAGTAGGAAATATCACAATAATGTAACGTGTCTGTAGAAAAGTACTGTAAATTTGGTTCAGTGTAAGAGAAGGCCAGACGCCGTAAATTCGCCACTTGAAAGAAGCCAAATGAATAAATAAATAAATAAATAAATAAATAAATAAATAAGATACAAATGGAATTCAAGGAGACAAATTGGCGCAAATATCCATTTGTAGGACGAGGAGTGGAATAATTTATCCATGGAAATATTCGATAAATTTCCAAGTACTTTGAAAATATTTAAGAAAAGGTTAGGGCATCTGGCAACTGGCTGACGACCCTAAATGCAGATTATTTATTTATTTATTTATTTATTTATTTATTTATTTATTTATTTATTTATTTATTTATTTATTTATTTATTTATTTATTTATTTATTTATTTATTTATTTATTTATTTATTTATTTATTTATTTATTTATTTATTTATTTATTTATTTATTTATTTATTTATTTATTTATTTATTTATTTATTTATTTATTTATTTACTGGGAGCAGAGCACTTTCAAAGTGTTCTGGGTACTGGACTATCAACCCTAGTTTACCAGTGGCCTATATTAGAATTTTTCACTAAGACCCTCAGAAAAGACCTTCAAATTCGGCCACGATCCAAATGTAGTATGGTTGGCTGGCATGAGCCCTTTAAGTCTAACTTTTCACTAGTAATCACCAGATATGAAACTCAGCTATAGCGGTCAACGGCTAACCAGCAGAGGCACGGAAAGAGCCTCTCTCAAGTCATGCCTGGTACCTTAAGAGTGAAAGGCTTCCGGCTCGCTGGATGTATGGTCGTAGTAATGATCTTTAGTTCAGAGGACCCAGTGTTCGATCCCCGGTTGGGCTAGGGATTTTAAATGCGTACGGTTAATTCCTCTGGATCGGGGACTGTGTTCTTAGAGTAAATACTTTTAATTAAATTATAATACAAACGTCATTCTAATTACTAACCATTTAACGCCCGATGTTACCTGAAGTAATGGAAATTTATTTTATTGATTCTTATTTCCATGAAACATAACTGTACTTGAAAATACCAATACCGGTACTCATTTTAATAAACTTCTCAACCTCGACTTCATATGACATCACTGAACAGGTAAAATACAAGTCTTTATGATCGTTCCTCAATGCTGAGATTAAATTATTTAACCGCAATTGTGGTCTTTGTACTAATAAGACATCCCACGCATGATATGAATGTGATAATAGCCATAGAGGATGTATTTGTCAAATTTTAACAGTCAGTCACTTTAGTGATTACTTTTAGACGATGCGAACATTTGGGGCCAGAAGTTGAATGGATAAATGGTTAAAAAATAGGCAAAGATGTGGTTTAAGTTAGACGCATACAAACCGCAATTCCACTTATTAAAACTAGTTACCGACGGATACAATTCGAAGACGTAACTAGACTCAGACGAAGAGAGGATTAGAAGAGAGTATTCCAAGTACTTCTTGGTTTTGGTTCCCTAACAGTGATTTTCATTCATAATTAATTGTTTACCTTTAATCGAATGTGGATACAATTGAGTACACAAGGATGTAAGAGGAGTAGCTGTTAGTGTATATCGGTAAAAATTAATTTTTATTTAATGTGGATTTTCTCTCAAGTGGGATTAGAACTTCTGTAGATCGGAATTACGGCTTAATATATGCGCAATTTTCTTGTGCTAGGGTCTGGTTAATGGAGTTGTTGGAGATCAGAGTTAAAACAGAACTGTATGGATACATCATTTCAGCTATGCCCTATCAAAATTCAGTTATCTGGCCACCCTTCTCCGTGACAACCTGTTCCAACGAAATGTTAGGGACAAGAATTGTCCAGACCTAAAACCCCTACAATTGTATTTATTACGTTTATTTTCATTTGATACAAACAACGTGGGATTATGGATTCCTCAGGGAATGTGTTCGGTATTTATTTTTAGAGAGGCTGCCTGGCCGAGGCGATAAGGGCGGGCTCGGTTCACACGGAAGGACGTGGATTCGAATCCCCGTCAACAAATCAAAAGAATTAAGAAACTAGAGTCCCACTTCCGGAGGTGTATATGGTCCTGAGGTTCACTCAGCCTGCACCAAAAATGAGTACCAGATTAATTGCTGGGGGCAAAGGCAGCCAGGCGCAAGGTAACCACTCTACCACACCAAGTGCCGAGGTTGCGGATAGTGGAAGGCTTTACTATCCATACCTCGAAGGGCCTTTTTAAATTCTATTTCTAGAGCGGACTTTTACAGTTATCTGGAGGGTTATATGTAGATACGAAATGTTTAGGTATTTATAAGTTAGAATGCAAACTTTGAAAGGAGCAACAAGTAGGCCTATATTCTAGACCGGACAACAGTTCTGCTATGAGATTTGCATGAACATTAGGGGCCCAGGCTTTTAGAACCCCTAGAAGTGATGTTACTCTCGCTACATTATGGAAGAGCGGACTAGACGACAACTTCTACTAGCCAAATTAATTTGTATTCTTACCTATTACCGCCTGCACTTCCGGTCTCCAGGTACAAGCAAACAGAATGTTTTTGACATTTTGTGAATTGAGATTTAAATTTTAGTACAAATTAAACATCTTCAATCTGATTTCATTGAAACAATCTGTTAGTCCTTGTCCTATAGCTCCCGAGATAGGAATAGCTCAATTTCTACAAGAAGGTTCATTCACCCTTAAACCAATCGATAAACCGAGAAAAGAAAAGCCTTGACAAGAGTCGAAAAATAGAAAAAGACGGCAAGCAAGGGACGTGAGCAATCTTATCACGACAAACATTCCCATGCACTTTGCCTGATGAGAGAGGGTTCTGAAGTAAGGGCTGGAATTTTACGAGCAGTCCTTCCTACAAATCTGGACTGAAACGGGCGTACACGCCCTCCCTATATCGTCACTAACAAGGAGGTAGGGGGTTCCGATATATTGCTCATCATGTCACCAAGTTTGGCAGCATGAGCTCTGGGGTGAGATAGATAGCAAGAGGGTGAGAATAAACTAGAACACAGCAGGGTGTATTGCCTAGCTAAAAAGGTTTATTGCATCCCACATGGAACGTGCACGACTATGGAGGCAGTAACGAGTTTCAAGGCAGAGAAGATTAAAAATTTTACGACAGAAATAGGCCTTGAAAGATAATAACGTGATTCATACCTTCCGTCGTTCTCTCTCATGATTGGTAATTTCCTGCTCTATACGTCGCATTCTCCTAGTAAAGTATCTGCCTGGAAGTGGAACAGATATCTAATCATCTCCTGCAAGGATCGCATAGACGATAATTCAGTATTCACAGTCAGAGCATTAAATTCTTCACAGTGTAAATGGTTAAATATAGTGAATATTCAAAACAAAACCCTTCGGTATCAAGTCGGTCATAGTATCTCAAAAGTTTTATTATTATTATTATTATATTTTTATATTTTTAAAAAATTGCTTTACGTCACATCCATATAGAAGGGTCTTACGGCGACAATGGAAAAGGAAAGAGCTAGGAGAGTGGGAATAAAAAAGCGGCCGTGACCTTAATTAGGGTACAGCCCTAGCATTTGCCTTGTGTAAAAGTTGGGAGAACGGAAAACCATCTTCACGGCTGCCGACAGTGGGGTTCGAACCCATTCTCTCCTAAATGCAAGCTCACACCTGCGAGCCCCGAAGCGTACAGCTCACAACCCTTCGGTATCTGGTCAGTTGTAGTATCTTAGGAGGTTTGTTATTATTATTATTATTATTACCGAGCTCGATAGCTGCAGTCGCTTAAGTGCGGCCAGTATCCAGTAATCGGGAGATCGTGGGTTCGAGCCCCACTATCGGCAGCCCTGAAGATGGTTTTCCGTGGTTTCCCATTTTCACACCAGGCAAATGCCGGGGCTGTACCTTAATTAAGGCCACGGCCGCTTCCTTCCACTTCCTAGGCCTTTCCTATCCCATCGTCGCCATAAGACATATCTGTGTCGGTGCGACTTAAAGTAAGTAGCAAAAAAAAGTTATTATTATTATTATTATTATTATTATTATTATTATTATTATTATTATTATTATTTATGTCTTATTATTTGCTTTACGTCGGCCCGACACAGGCAGGGCTTATGGTAACGATGGGATAGGAAAGGGCCTAGGAGTGTGTAAAAAGTGGCGTGGCCCTGTCTTGTGAGAAAGTTGGAATACAGGGAAAACCATTTTCACGGCTGTCGACAGTGGAATTCGAGCCCACTGTCTCCCGAATACAAGCTGACAGTTGCTCGACCCTAAACGTATGGCCTTCTCCCTCGGTATATCTCAAGAGTAACTTGAACTACGGTACAGAAAGTCGAGAGAATTATCTCGTAACTCATTAAGTAAGTAAATGCGGTGCAGACATGTGGTGAAAAAGAACAAAACATACAATGTACATTAGGTGAATCATACAAGCTTTCTTTTGCTTCAACAGAATGAAAAAATACTGTCTAGGGTCTTAGCGTAAAATTTATGAGTGGTGAAGTGAAAGATGACTGAACAGGCTTGGTGCTGTGTGACGGTCACTGTATTCTCACTTTGCTATTTGCTCTACGTCGCATAGACACAAACAGGTCATATGACGACGACAGGATTGGACAGGATTAGGAAGGAAGTGACCACTCAAATCTCGGTCGATGCACTTAGTGTTTTAGAAATGAGAAGTCACATGTCTGCAGTTCGGATCCTATAAAAAACTGGAGATCCCATGGTTACGGTCATGATACGAGGGCTGTAAATACAGCAGTGGCAATATTGAATTAACTAACAAGTACAGGTATTGCATGACATTCTTTCAAGGTAGTCACTCGCAAAGTCCATTACCTTTTGCCAAATGTCGGGAAGCCGTTAGGGACCGTTGGAAAGGTGTCTCATCAATGGCGACAATACGCTGCAAAAATGCATCTCCTTCTTTGCGGTATCTGTCCAGGTGGATGCCAGCCAGTGCATACCGGTGCCATTTATACGTTGATGCGTTGTTGTGGAATCAAACGGGACGACATTTTCCTCCTGTTCAGACATTTCGGCCGTATGTGCCACACCGTTTGTTGTCTGAGATCAGCAACTACAGTAAATTCCGGAACAGTCCCTCGATATTCTACGGAAACGAGACCACTCACGATGTCAATCCGAACTTGAGGAATGGATGACCGAATTGTGCAGTGCAAATCCGCAGTCTCATTCCGATCCGCATGAAACACCTTGACCCATCGTGCGAACATCCTATATGTTATTGTTATTATTATTATTATTATTATTATTATTATTATTATTATTATTATTATTATTATTATTATTATTATTATTATTATTATTATTATTATTTACTGTCTTGTTTTATGTGGCGGGACTAAGGCTATGAAGTCTGCTATTCTGTCCGACCATACATACACCAACAGTGAGTCAAAGTGAAACTCATACACCACTGTAACTAGTATGTGTATATGAATAGAAATGTGGACAATAATAATTTATGTTCACATTTTCTGTGTGGAACAATAAAGGCATGTCTTGAATTAATTAGTCACTACAGATTAGTTAGCGTATCCCTTAACTTAGCGAGGTATAACAGATTTTTTGTCTACATGTTGCTGGGGCACGTCAACATGAAACTCATACAGTCTTACATGGGCAGATAAGAGGGCAGTACAAATGCTGAATGTCTGTGTTTCGATATACCACATTCAGTTTGTTGTGGAGAATTGTGAAGTACAGACAAGTTCTGGTGCTATCATGGGGCGTCAAGGAGAACAATCTTCGAAAGAAAGAGAATATGATTTTTCACCATAAGAGAGGAAAATCACTCCGATAAATCGGTAAACTTGTAAAAAAGGAGTCATACACCGTACAGTGAGTGGGAGAAAAGTTTTCAGCCTCCGGGAGGAACGTTAGATAGTAAGACAAGTGAAAAAATCCAGCGATTAGTGCTCCGAAACTGGCTGTGATGGCTGAGGAACATACGAACAAGAGAGCACATTCAGAAACTATTGGACTTATCTTAAGGAAGAGTAACAGGCATGTCAGAATAGCTAGGAAAGACAGATTTATTAGCAAGATGTATAGGAAGAAAAGGTTGAGTTTTGTTAAGGAGTACATAGAAAAAGATTTACACGTCTGGAAGACCGTTATTTTTGCAGATGAAAGCAAATACAATCTCTTCGGATCATATGGAAAGGTTAATGCTTGGAGGAAACCAAATGAGGATTTGAAACCTAGCAATCTTCGTCAAAGTGCCAAACATGATGGAGGTAGTGGAACTGTCTGGGGTGCACGTCAGCTAGTGGAACAGGAGAGCTGACTTTCATTGATGGATCAACACATGTATCTAAATATACAGAAAGAATATTTACGACCTATTGCTCAAAATCTTGGAATACTTTATCGATTTAAGTATTACCAAGATAACGACCCGAGGCATAAAGCTCATGAAGTACGGATTTGACTGCTGTATAACTGCCCAAAAGTACTCGAGACACCTCCATAGTCACCAGACTTAAATATGATAGAAAATCTACGGTATTAATTGGAAGTAGCGATAAGAAAACACCCGATTTCAAACAAAGATGATCTAAAAATGGCTTTATGTGAAGAATGGAAGAAAATGGATCAATCTTATTGAGAAAAGTTCGTACAATCCATGCCTAACCGTTTAAGAGCAGTGAAAAGTGCTAAAGGATATCGTACAAAGTATTGACTGTTAAAAACATTGTGTTATTAGAGATCGCTCAGGAACTACTTGAAGGTGTATGAGTTTTACTTTGACCTGTTTCATGCATGTTTAAGAATAATGTATTAATTTTCTTTGTAAATATAAGAAATGCTTTGTACCTTCGTAGAAAAATGTGAATTCGTTAAACCAGAACCAAGACTAAAATGAAGTAATAGTTATATTTTTTGTTGAATCCAAATAAACAAGCTTTCTTTTAGTGTTTGAGTTTCATTTTGAATCACTGTACATGCAGAGTTAAATGTACACTAAATAAGTTATCTACAATTTAATATCTTAATGTATCACTTAGATGTTTTAATTAACCTAATAACTTGGCTATGATCTAATCCTACGTATGCTATGACTAATTATTATTTATTAACCAGTTTTGACAGTTTCTTAAAGCGGAGGTGGTTTGACACGCTGCTAATTTCAGCAAGTAGGGAATTCCAAATTCGTCTGGCGGCGATTACAAATGATCTACTGTAACCAGTTGAGCGATGAATGGAATTGTGTGGAAAGGTATTCAGGAGTGTTGAGGTTCAGTATACGATGTAACAGAGAAACAGTGTGTCAATTTCGTCGCTCTCTTAAGCGAAGCCATGAAAGTCTATCAAAAGCGGGAGAAATATGGTTAAACCTTGGTATATCTGAAATAAATCAAACACATGCGTCATGTGCCTTTTAGCTTCACTGAATGTGAGGTGTTCAGATTACTGTATACTACGTCACAGTAGTCGAATATTGGCATTACCATACTTTGGATAAGCAGTTTTCTTACATTTTTGGGGAGTAATACAGTAATGCATTCTCGCCACAGGCTTCACGTAATCGTCGATAACATTCTGATGCATTCTTGCCACGGAAAACCTCGATTTTAATCTACGAACGCTGATCATCTTTTGAAAACATGCTTTAGAGTTGTGAAGTCGACACTTCTCATTTCAACGCCACATAGCAACAAAACCCCAACTGGATGCCCGTCAAGTGCACACCACACACCGACAACAGCGCCACTTGACCACTCCCATATCCTATTTGCGCATGCCCCATCTCGTGCGAGTGTCTGGACTACGTTCCTTCTACTTTATTTACAGCCCTCGTACTATAATCTAAAATCTCAGTAGTATAGCTTTCGGTTTTAGTTTCAGCACTCTACTTTCATCTCTGCTACAGGATCTAACTCTTTTAACTCGTATTCTTTTCCGATCCCGACCGTATTAGATTCGCTAAGCCTAGCAAGTCTTCCTTTTCCACATGTTTAATAGTGTTTCATACTTTATCCTGATGTTTTCATTCCTCCAGTGGTCGTTCCTCTTCTTATTCTGCTTCTTATTCTTCTAACTAGTATAGTTGAAGGGAAAGTTTTTGCCAGTATATTTTCCCTTAAAAACAACCATTGTCATTACAAATTATTGGAGCTGAAATGATATCTCGCCGAAAAGAAGTTCACGAATCGTTACACATGGAACTACAGTAAATCCACTTCTTTCGTCAGGTTGTACTCAGGGACCAGACTGAGAGTGCAAGTGAATTAGAAACTCACTCTATGCCAGGACCTCTCAAACGCCCAAAATCGCACGCGTGCAAACTGCGGCGCAACGTTCCTGTGTACAGTGCATCTAACCCACTCGGCTCGGCTCGGACCAACGCTTCGTCTCTGGGCTACTCGGCTAAGCTCGGTTCAAATCGGCTCGGATTTGGAGCGCTACGGAGCAAGTGAGGAAGAGGGAGACAGGGGGAGTGAGAGAGACAGGCGTGGGGAAAGAGAGAGACAGTGCTATTGCTACAAATCGAGGAGTGGGTGTCTGCACTCTGGTCAACCGAGCGAAGTCGTCTTTTGCACCGTGCGCAGTGCATGCACCCTGAGAGGCCCTGCTCTAGGCCAAATGTGGCTTCTCCACTTAGAATGGTGGAAAGTAATGCATGTTAATAATAATAATAATAATAATAATAATAATAATAATAATGTAAACTGTTAATGTTATCCGGTCTAGAAAACCAAAAAACGGCCGAGAGGATTAGTCATGCTGACCACCTGACACCACAAAATCTGCAGGCCTTCGGGGAGAGCAGCGGTCGGTTGGTAGGCCAGAGCCCTTCAGGGTTGTTTCACCATGGGGTTTGGTTTGTTTTTCCTTTATTTTTTCTACATACTGTAAATTTTATTTCAGCGATGGTCACTTCTGTGTCACATTGAATTCATTCCTATTACAGGCACCACTCCATCGGACTTCACACACACACACACACACACTGAATTCACTGGAATGTGCAGAATAACAATGCCATTTTCATTAGAGGCGTCTGTTCCCGAGAGAAGATATGGCAGGAGAAGCGCAGCTCGCTGGTGTGGAGTCGCTGTGTAACAGGATAGGGACTCATTCGAGACCCGCCGTCTGTTTGTGTCTACTCGACACCTCGTGCAGCCTAATGTCACTACCATTTAGCTGATCGGTGTCCACCTTCAGCGGGTGGATAATCTTGTACCAATGACCTGAAGTCAAAGAACTTCTTAGGCCATATTAATGTGTTCCATTCTTTACCATATCCTTTCTAAATGATACTAAAATTACTTTATAATACACTCATAATGTTAGAAATCTGTGCAATGAAAAATTCGAGTGCATATACACAACTGAGACGTACTGTATACTGTTTATACATTTTAACATCACAGAGCACCTTATTTGTACTTTTGTTCCAGAATTCTCAGCATGTATAATGTACTTGTATTAATTATTACTCACCTACATCACACGTAATATTTCATTTTCATTTGCAACATTCAACCACACTTCATATTGTAAAATTATATTTTCATAAGACTGTTACTGCTAGAAAACATGTTTTAGGATTTCGCCAAATATTTTGTGTATGTTTTAATATGGCTGATGATAACCCCGAGTAGGGTTGAATCTAGTCCCATGTAATGTAAATATTGTAAATACAACTTAGTAATGAATAGTTGGAAAACTCTACTGTGCATTATTTATATGTTAGTCACATTCTTATCTGTTACTAAAAGTGAATTTGAGTTGGCAATGACGTCACCAACTGACGAAAAATCTCCATTTATCGACAATCTCACAATTGAACTCATCAAGTCAGCTGGTGATTTTATCACTGACAAACTTTATGACTTAAGTCAAACAATCTGCACAAAAGATATTTGGCCATCTGAATTTCGGAACTCCACCACTGTCTCTTTTCCAATCGTAGTATGAACAGAACAATTAGTTTGCTTCGTTACGTATCTAAAATCATGCCCCAAATAATGAAGCCTATGGATACATCCACGAAACAGAGTTTGGTTTCCATCGAGGAGCAGGTACCCGGGATGCCATTGGCACTCTTAAGAATTTTCAGAGAACGTATGGTGAGTTGTAGCCGAGATCTGTAAATATGCTCCATTGAATATGGAAAGGCATTATTGATAGAGTTTATAGGAGTGGATGAATAATTAATCTCACTCATATGGGTTCTATAGAACGTTCAAAATGCAGTTTTACTGTACGTTACTAATCCAGTCCTTACCACGAAGGGAATAACATAAGGATATCCTATCTTCCCAATTCTGTTTAATGCTTCTGGTGTGTTGATTATGGCGGAAGCCCAAGAAGACAAAATTTTAGGAGTAAAAACAAATTGAATAAGTGAATTTTATGCAACAAAGAAAATTGTAAACAAATAGAACAATTATTTCCCTAGAACTATATAGTGTTTATGTAGAGCATCAAGAAACAAGACGACCGACTCTACGAAGTAAATTATGAAGAAATATTTGTTACAGTCAGAAACCTTTATCGAAATAAAAAAAAATTGAACGTGTAATTTCCTTCCGAACCTGAATGTGCTATTCCTCAGTGTGTCAGTTAATTTCACTATAACGATCAAATGCTTCAGAAAGAACCTTAGTACGCTTTCTAACGAAGAAATCTGTAAAATGATCTGCCAGGAAATACAGCTCAAAAGCGTGCACTGCTAGCTAAGTATCCCCGAACCTTAAGTAATTTTCAGAAATGGTTTTGAAGATTCTAAAGGATCTCTGGCTCTGATACTCTGAATATAACTGAGTTATGAGTGATAGGCTACTATAGTAACGCGATTTCTTATGCAGTCAGTTCATCTGTAGAATGGTATGAGATAATAATTTGTAGCTCGCTTGATATGTACATTATAGAGGTATTGGGTGGCTGATTTACAATATGGTTATGTGAGAAAAAGAATGGGAAACTCATGCAATCTATGAAAGCTAAGATGTAACTGTTGGGGAAATAATTTGCCATTGGACTGAGGACTCAACATACAAGGTGGTCGGAAACACCGTGAACCGGGTCTTAGCTTACTAAACGACCGCTGCTCACCCTAAATAGTCGCAGATTACGAGGTGACGAATGGTCAGTACTCATATTCATCCCAGCCGTTATTCGTGGATTTCTGTACTGTTGCCACTATCTCACTCTCAGATAGGATGAATTTATCTCCAGCCAATCCCATTATCCAGGTAAAAATCCTTGCCCTGGCCGGGAATCAAACCCCGGGGCCTCCAGATAAGAGGCAAGCTTGCTGCCCCTAAGCCGAGGTGACGGCTATCCACCTATTGCCGGTCTTTAATTAACATCGTCGTGTAAACACCGAATGTATTACCCGAGATTTTATAAGCCGGTATCTTCCGTCATGGTGAGTTGATTGGGCTACTTACCGGAAATTCAAAAATTACATTACCTCTGTCGGGTTTAAATCCACGATCTTTAGATCTGTGGGTAGTAAACAAAGGGAGCTAAGAGCTTTGGTCGTTGAGGTACAGTTTCTTAATGCTGAATGACGGGATTTACCATCTCCAGTATGGAGGAACATAAACTCGAACAACAGCTACACCAAACTTTCTGAAGCCTAATATTCTTACTACTGGATCACGGCTCCTGGTCCTTAAAGGACGTGGTAGCTTAGAGGCATGTGTAAAGGTAGTAGGTCACCGAGTAGCTGGCTATGATGCGCAGTGGAGCAGTGCGAATTACGAAGTTTGACTTCTGCGTGTGTGTTTCGCTTGAGGAAGTTTAGCGACCTTCATTAGTGATTCAATTACGAGGCAACGTGTTACATCCTTAGAGTTCAACAGTACACAACTAACATTACAATCGGCATGTTACAGCTGTTATAAATGGTACAATTTATGTGGGGCTTTCATCGTTGAAATGAGATATATTTCCACGAAAAATGATTGATGAATTTGTAAATAATGCAAAAATCCGATGTTTTACTTGCTTAGCGTGCAGGAAACAGAGCATATTTCCAGAAAGGCATAACAGAAATCCACTTCCTCTGTCCAAGTACGAAAACCAAACCAAACTAAACTCATCCGCAATACATCACTAACGAGTAGTTGATAGAGAATTCTTCAGGAAGTGAAATGTTTTCTACGTAGACTAATCACTGCCCCGCGGTCTAAGGTTGGCGAATGTGGCTCGTAATGCCCGCTCATACTTACCGGAATGGAGAAGCGGAAAGAGGATATTCCGAGAATTTTTCCTGTATACGCTCAGAAGTATCGGAATCGCGCCTCGTCATTTGGACAGCTGATTGTCAAAATCTGCCTGTCAGTTGTGTGTGAAGCATTGGCCCAGCCGAACGCAATTAATGGATTACGTGCTTTTTTTTCTATTTGCTTTACGCCGCACCGACACAGATAGGTCTTATGGCGACGATGTGATAGGAAAGGCCCAGGAATGGGAAGGAATAGGCCGTGGCCTTAATTAAGGTACAGCACCAACATTTGCCTGGTGTGAAACTGGGAAACCACGGAAAACCATCTTCAAGGCTGCCGACAGTCGGGTTCGAACCGACCATCTCCCGGATGCAAGCTCACAGCTGCGCGCTCCTAACTGCACGCCCAACTCGCCCGGTGAATCACATGTTGGCTCTTGCTCTGTTAGTTGAAAATGCAGCAAGGGAGAAACATAGACAAAGGCATTAATTATCAATAAATGTAATTGACAAATTTTCTACATTGTTTCAATCATTGTTTCACTCTGAAGATGAAGTCAAAGTGTATTTTGAATGGGATTGTGAAATTTTAACTGCTATTGCTATATAACTAATGGCACTTGTCAGATGTGTGTACTTTTCAAATAATTGAATACATTTTTTACAATCTATTTTTAATAGATTTCGGTTCAAGCGTCTCACAGGAATGTGAGTACCGGGCAAGATGGCCGTGCGGTGAGGGCCGCGCAGCTGTGAGCTCGCATCCGGAAGATAGTGAATTCGAACCCCGCTGCCCGCAGTTCTGAAAATGGTTTTCCATGGTTTTCCATTTTCACACCAGGAAAATGCGGAGGCTGTACCTTAATTAAGGCCACTGCCACTTCCCTCCTACTCCTACTTATTTATAATTTTACTTTTTAATGTGCACTTATTCATATGGAACACTCTGACTAAGTGTTTGTTCACTTCTTTTAATATGTCAAACATCGCCATAAAGCCTTATAAAATGAATCCGACTGTTCAACAGATAGAAGCAACATAGATCAAAAGCTGACAATTGTTCTTTGCTACAAATAGAATTAATTTCTTTTAACTAGTCATTCTTTTAATTAGTAATACTAAGGTGTACACCCTATAGAAAAACAACCATTTTTTATCTCACTGACAATCAGCTTGTATATATAAATATCAGTTTAGCTTTATCATGTATATTTCTTGAACTATTATTGTGATATTACTATTGCTGTCATGATAAATGTATTTTGTCTTTGTGTAATTTCTTCCTGGTTGATGATGACATGGAATCTTGTCGAAACCGGTACCAGATGTACAAAAAACGTGATGATTTAACAAAAACGTAAAATTTTCACGTAATATATAGTATTGAAAAGGTGGATATTATCTTTTTCTTTCTTTATTGCCCTACTCGTACGCCTTTCCTGTCCCATCGTCGCCATAAGAGCTATCTGTGTCGATGCGACGTAAAAGAAAAGCGGAATCAGAATATCCGCAGACGAAGCAAACCCCACGTACGGTATGGACTCAACGCGATTACGAAACACCCGAATACTTACGAACGTTACCGAAGCGGAAGAAATATTCTCGCCAAGTAACTTCCTCTTCTTCGGCGCGGCGCGTTTCCACTCCAGTAGGTACAAGTGCGAGCCACCACTTCTATTACATAGGAAAATAATATTTTTCCTACCTTCGTACCTCATCTCCCTTCCGCTAGGATTGAGCGGGCCTTTACCCGGAGGCCCCGTATTCGATTCCCGACCAGATCAGGGGATTCTTACTTGGATTTTAAGGGTAGTTACTGGTCAACTCGGCCTGTGTGAGAACAGTTAGTAGCTATCTGACGGTGAAATAGCGCCCCCGGTCGGGAAAATCAAGAATAATGACAGACAGCAAACTTGCTGATCACGTGACATCTCGTAATCTGCAGGCTCACAGGCTGTGCAGGGGTCACTTTTTAGGCCAGAACTAATCAGGGCCGTATCAATATAGGATTTGTTTTCGTTTACACAGATTAAAGAAACTCTTTATTACAATAAATTGGCAATGTTTCCGATAAGTGTGCGTCTCGTTTAACTCTTATTGCAGGGTAAATATTTGCAGTAAAGAAAAGAAAAATGTAATGTTAGATTTATGGTCTAGCCTGAATCGGCTATGTTGAAGCCAGGCACCTAAGACAGTTGCAGTCAAGTGGGTTTTGACGGCATAATTTGGTGATGGGTGGGGGATGTAAGAAAGGCAGTAGCTCTTAAAGGCAGGCAGGAGCAACAAATGGACTCACGCCGCGGATGACAGTAACTTATAGATCGGCAGCCTCAAGTGTTACTTTTTTCTCTGCTCCACTGAGTTGTTCATTTCCTTCGGTCGGTTCTTCTACTTGCGTGGGGAAGGAAAGTGTGGTGGCGCTGGAGAAGGAGATATCAGCAAGAGGAGAAGGGGAGCGGGTGGGAATGAGAAAGAGGAAGTGGAACCGCGAGATAGTGGTTCAGATGAGATAAAGTGTCTGCGGGAAGAAAAATAATTACTAGAAGGCGTTAAGTTGTAGGATACAAGGAACATATGTTACAAACAGAAAATTTAGGGCGGCAGACAGAATTTTAAAGAGGAATTCAGCAATGCCTTGGGTGGAAAATCAGATTTTGAAGCTAGTCTTTTCTGTGCAATAACATTCTACCATTTATTCATTGCAATAGTAAAACTCACTAAGATCTGGGAGAACCGGGCAATACACAGTCTAATATATAATATACAGTCGCGAAGCTCTAGTAAGAATGAAGGTACATCCACTTGACAGCTGGAGCGACACTAGCACCTCTAGCGGCGAGGTAGAGGCATCTTGCTAGCAGACAACAGGGAACGAATTACCACTACAGTCTAAAATGGTCATAACTTCTGAACCATTCATGTAAATAACGTCCTGATAAGGTTATCGTAATCCTTATGAAATAGTGGAGGAGGTCAAACAATTTATTTCGATGAGGAGTTCGAGTGTAATATGGAAATATGTATTTAATCTTAAGGAGTTATTTTTATACCGCAGACTATAACATAATATCGCTTCTAGTGGGCAGTTGGTTCGAAATAGGCACATACTATCGCGGACTTTTTGCAGAGGATTTTATGCTCTACAATTCGTACGCTTACACTTGGGGTCTATCGTTGACGGTTCAGGCAGCGTAGGCCAAGAAAGCAAGTGACCGACCATGGTAGAGCGCTGGGCATCTTAGCCCAACTAGGCAGGTTCAAAGTCGGTCGGGCGGTCGGTCAATTGCTTTCTTGGCTTACGCTGCCTGAACCATCAACGATAGACCGCAAGTGTAAGCGTACGAATTGTCGAGCATAGAAACCTCTACAAAAAAGTCCGGGATGGTATATACCTATTTTGAACGGGCTGCCCTCTAGAAGCGATTTTGTGTTATAGTCCGCGGTAAAGAAAAATAACTACTTAAGATTCAATAAATATTTCGATATTTTCCTCGAACTCCTCATCGAAATAAATTCTTTGACCTCCTCCACTATTTCATAAGGATTACATTAACCTTGTCAGGACATTATTTGTATGAATGGTTTAGAAGTTATGACCATTTTAGACTGTAGCGGTAATTCGTTCCCTGTTGTCGGCTAGCAAGTTGCCTCTACCTCGCCGCTTGCAGCGCTGTAGTCGCCTCGGATGAAAAATATCATCAGAGCTTCGCGACTGTATATATTAGACTGTGGGCAATACCAAAAGCTGCGAAGATGCGCTTGGTGGAATTTCTCGGTCTTTCTGTACTGCTGTGAGAACCGGACTGTGAATGCTAGAGGCAAAAATCGAATTGATGTCTTTGAGATGTGGTGTTGGTGGAGAATGCTACGTGTACTCTGGACTGAAATCAGAATTAATGTTTCTACTATGGGAGAACAAAGAATCGAGAAACGTGTATCTTCCCATGTGAGTATTACCTCCAGTTTCTCGGCCACATTTTCAGAAGAGGAGAGAACTTGGAACAGACAATTTTGTAAGGCAAAGTTGAAGGCAATATACCACGAAGAGGAACAACAAGATGGTTAGATCAGGCGAAGAAGATCACTGGTCTATCTCTTCAGATTATGTTAAGGAAAGCTGAAAAGCGCTCTGGATGAAGGTATTTCGTCAAGGTTGCAACACAGAAATGATAAAGAGTTATGAGGTCCCGACGCTCAGCAATGAGCAATACGACTAATGATGTTGTTGTTGTTGTTGATGATGATGATGATGATGATGATGACGATGATGATGAAGATGATGATAGGTAGTTTGACGTCGTACTAACACACGGAAGGTTTTCTCCGAAGCAAAGATCGTGGAAGGAAATGGCTGCAGCCTAAATAGTCTACAGCTCTAGCATTTTCCTGACGTGAAAATGAGAAACCATGTTTAAGGCTGCACTCGATGCGATTCGTACCCACGGTCTCCCGAATGAAAGCTCAGAGCTCCGCAGCCCAACGCACGTGGCAGACTTGCTCGGTAAAATAATAATTGAGTTCTTGTAAAACTGCACCCCAACTTCTTTCAAAAGCAAAGTAAAAGGAAGGAAATTATTTCATTTAGGAGGTAACCAAAACATCCTCTGCACTGTTCAAGAAATTCACTGCACTTTAACATTATCGGTCTCTCCAAACTCGTTTCGTCATACTTCGATGTTCAGGTACAAGTTTCTCACCTTAAACTGTTGATGTTTGCAGAACAGAAATGAAACTTATGGCAGTGAAATTCACCCTTTATTCAAACATTTATACAAAAATATTTTCAGTTTCTTTGTTTAGTTAAATATATTTGACCTCGTTAATTTCTAAAACTAAACCACACATATGCTTACTAAAATCGATGCACTATCAATTCCAATAACAATAGCATTGATAAAATAGTATTGAACTTAGAAAGACTTCGTTTGGCACTGTAGACTGTAATACTCACAGGGTACGTGTGATTCTCCCCAGTGAAGCAATATAGCAGATAACAGAATCTGTTATTTAATTTCAGCTCTTGTGCAACTCAAAGCTCCTATACCTACTATGTTCATCGATTTAACGCCCCAGTAAGTACCTTTACCTTTTTCAGGGACACCAAAGTGATGGAAGTTTGTTCCGCAGGAGTTCCTTCAACATGTCAATCTAACAACTGTATAGAGCAGGGATGGCGAACCTATGCCACGCGTGTCACTAGGTGACACGCGAACACGAATTCGGTGGCACACCACATGAACATAATAATATTTTATATATACGTCTTGTACTACAGACAATACATATCTTATAGTGTTTCACGTGTAAGAAATAAATATCGAAAATCTAAATACTAGTTCCATTCGGACGTGCAATATGGCAACACTGCTACATTGATAGCTCCGAAAGTCAAGTGAGATAGTGTCGTTTTCTGGTGGTTTTGTATACGGGTATCGCAAACATATTTTCGGTGCCGAAAAGAACATAAACTTAACAAATGTAGTGATGACCGTATTTTTTCAAGAACTCTGGCCAAGGGAATTCTGACTGATAAATAGATGTGTTGCTTGTGTTCGGAAACGATTCTATCCCCCACATTTAATGTAAAACGCAATTTCAAGACTGGTCATTCAGATATTTGTTCCCACGAACCTGCTACGCAGGCGTAGCAGGGGGAGAGGTGATACTCCCACGTGGCGCGTCCCAGGTGGCGGATAGGGGGGTCCTAACCGGCTTGCCGGCGGACTTGAGGGAAATAAAATACCTCTCGCGGACCAAACACACACCCCCTGTGGGTGGGGGAGGCTGACGAATAATACACCCACGGTATCCCCTGCCTGTCGTGCGAGGCGACTAAAAGGGGCGACCAAGGGATGAATGAATTAGAACCATGAAACGACTCTTGATTCGTACCATCATGCGGGGAACACCATGGGTTGCATGTACTTGCGAGTAGTATCACCAACATGGTACGAAGTATGTTTGTGATTCGTTGCAGTAAAAAGCCTGGCCTGGTGGATTCCAGTACCCGTGCGTTGTACCCATGTGGGCAACACCGCGGGTCTGGGCGTAGCCTGTGAGTTGTACCGCTATATGAGCGACATCGTGGGTCTGCGTTGCCTGTGATTAGTACTCACTATGTGCGGAACACCACGGGGCCCTTGGGACCGGCACCCGTGACTAGTACCCTAGGTGAGGAAACTCATCGGTTTGCGTTGGCTGTGGGTGGAGCCATTGTGTGCGACACACCATAGGTCTGCGTTACCTGTACGAAGTACAATACTTGTGAGTAGTACCATCTTTTGTGGAACACCGTGAGTCCTCGCTACTTCTGATTAATACCCCAACGTGACCCATAAAATGGTTCTATTTTACTCGCGACATGTACCATTCTGTGGGGCCTTAGACGTGGATTTTGCACCCCCTTTAGACACCAAGCATCATTGTGCTCTATGAGTAGTTCCTTGGTCGGTAATAATGTTATTTTCGTTCTCTGTTGAATCCGATCCACTGGTTTTTGTTTTTGTTTGTTTGTTTTGTGTTTTGTTGGGTTCCTGTCCATCCATTCATTCTTCATGACATTTTTTATTTTTATTTTGATCAGTGGATGCCTTTGTAATCTTTGTTCTTTCATTTCGTACCATTAGGGGCCGATGACCTTTGATGTTAGGCCCCTTAAAACAACAAGCATCATCATCATCATCAGATATTTGTTCCATTTCAAATGAAGAAAGAAGAGAGTTCGTTTCACAAAATGTCGAACATTACACAAACAAACTAGTTCTTGTGTATCATATTTCCACCCTAGGAATAATATCAGTGAGGCTGCATAGTACAGCATGCATGACGGTGAGTTGTTGAAAGAAAGTTTCTTATTGACGTCCGGCACGTTATTTGAAAACTTCCCTAACAAACAACTAATAATTAACAGAATTAAAGGAATGCTAGCCAACTGAACTGCTGTCAAGGATAGAATAATAAAAATGAGTGAAGAAGAGAGCAGTTGAAAGCTAATTTGGATAACTCCCACATGTATGCAGTATGTTTTGATGAAAGCATGAATGGGACCTTACAAACAAGGATAGCTGTTTTTTCTTTAAGATTTCCTTATGGAAATGTGATGAAGGAGAAATTAGTTTAATTGTTGAGCGTACAAACTACAACATGGGAAGATAATGAAGCTAATGGAGGAATTGAAGTCCATTCTGAATATTAGTACTTTTGATTTTTATATCTAATAGTTTTTTTACAATTTGTTTTACGTCGCACCGACACAGATAGGACTTGTGGCGACGATGGGATAGGCTTACGAGTGGGAAGGAAACCGTTGTGTCCATAATTGAGGTACAGCCATGCAATCAAATGTATCTACAAGATATATGTATAATAAATAAATAAATAAATAAATAAATAAATAAATAAATAAATAAATAAATAAATAAATAAATAACATATTATGAAACATAATCGGGAATTTGGAAACGAAGTCAGAGGGGGGGGGGGTTGTAGGTTGTAGACATCCCTTAATGGAAAACAAGTGGCACAGTCTAAAGGTGAGAATAATAAACCAGACTTAAAATGGCACACTAGTTGGAAAAGGTTCGCCATCCCTGGTATAGAGCGTTCCAACCTTAAATTGCAGTACAGCAGTAATGGGATAATTCCGTCTCTTTCCTTCTCCCATGTTTTGCGGGTAGCGCTGTCCTACTCTAATGCAGCGGGTTTGCCAAATATCCGTAAATTAGAATGTTATCGGTTAAAATGGGTGAATGTCGTGTTATGTACAGAATTTTAAGGCGCATATGATGCCGTTAACAAAAAAATGTAAAAAAATTAATTTAGTGTGAAAATGGTAATATAATGGAAAGTTACGCCAAATGCAAAATCTTCATTGCATAGAACTTATCATGTCATAACTCCTATTTTATATTCATGATTTTCCAATTTTTTTCACTGCTGGTAAAGAAACATTTCAGCTCGATGTAGAAAGGTTTATTTTTAAATTTAAGTAATAAAAAAATGCAGTATATGCGTTT
This sequence comes from Anabrus simplex, assembly GCF_040414725.1. Lineage (NCBI taxonomy): Eukaryota > Metazoa > Arthropoda > Insecta > Orthoptera > Tettigoniidae > Anabrus > Anabrus simplex. The sequence continues at coordinate 269,197,548 of NC_090271.1, read as the reverse complement.
ATTTTCAGTCATGTTCAGGGATTTTTATGTGCAGACACGAAAAAGTCAGTCGCTGGCCAGCGTCTTTCCTATTGAATTTGCATGGGGGGTCAAAGCGAGGCAAATGGACTTCAGATATGGAAGTTATTTTTAAAACAATCCCGAAGTTTTTATCTTGCTTAGTTCTTAATTTGTGACAGGAAGAATGTCTTCTTGTAATTGGTTTCGCGCCTGACTCGGCTGGCTGTCTGGCTGAAGTACCGGTAGTGATCACCCAAACATGCGCTGTTAACACTTCCAGACAGTCGCATGCAGTGCAGTGCTCATTTTGTCAGTAGTGTGTATAATAGTGATTAAATACATATTAGTGACATATGTACAATTCTTGAGGGCAAGTGTATTTCGTTTGTGTGGTTCGGGAGTTCGTGCTCGTGCGTGGGGATCTTAGTTCGAAGAAAAAGTGCAAAAGGATCATGGCGTGGTTAAAGCGAATCAAACGGTCTTCGGATAGGAAGTTATTTTTAAATCATAACTCACGTCCTTACCTCGTTATCTCTTAATTTATGATAGGGAGAACGTCTCGTTTGTTCACGTTTCACGAGTGACTCAGATGGCTGGCCAGTAATGATCTCCCAAACATTGGGCTTTTAAATATACTGACAACCGTGTGCAGTGGTGTTCATTTAATCAGTATTATAAGATTGATTAAGTAAAGATCAGTGATAAATGTATAGTTCTTGAGGACAAGTAGATTGTGTTTGTTGTGTTTGTGTAGTCTGTTAAGTTGTGAGTTCGTGCTTGTGCTCGTGCGGGGGGTTCTTAGTTCGAAGAAAAAGTGCAGAAGGATGTACAATGGATCGTCAAATTAAAAAGAAACGTTCCGTAGGTAAACTCAGGGGAAAGGAACACAATATTATAATGAGTGTCCTGGATTATTTCTTAAAGACTATGAATGTGACTAGTGCAGTCAGTGAAACAGCTAAAGCTACAGGTTGTTCCGAAAGAACAATCTATGCTATAAGGAAGGAACACACACATGGTCCTTTGCGAACTCCAGCAAAAAAAGCAAAAAAGAGAAGGACGGCAGAAAAATGCAAGGAAAATTAAATATGATGGAATTGTGCAAAGTGGAGTGCGTCGGATGGTTCACTCTCTTTTATTTGCTAACATACTGTAACCGTACAACTAGGTTACAGATTCCATTCAGTATTTATTATTATTATTATTATTATTATTATTATTATTATTATTATTATTATTATTATTATTATCATTATTAACCCGATTCATTAGATTTTATATATTCTGTTTCTCATCATTTAGACTGTAAAAATTAGGTATCACGTATATTATTGTATTTAATCATAGGTTAAGTGAATATGTTTGTAATTATTCTGTATTGTAGTAAGTGAGATTTGTTGGTTTCATATTGTCATGCTGTGGCTTGTAACTTTGGCTAGATGAGCTGGCATAGTATTTTGCAATCGAGGCTATGTTTAACTGGGAATGTTGTGTACAAGGAGATTTCCCGGTGACGCATTCGGTATAGTCATTCTCGGACCGCTTGGGTACGCTTAGACGACACATGACTGATGACATCAGTGCGTGGACACGTGATTGCGACCAAGTGTCAGTATTCGCCAGCTACTGTATGTGGAAGTGGAAGGGATGAACAGGAGTAGGGAGAGGAGTCGTCATCGCGAGGTTATATAAAGTCAAGGCGACGGTGGGGAGAGGTATTCTGTTCTTACTCAGTTCATCAGATCTACTCAGTTCATAAGCAGTTGATATCGGGCAGATCATATGTAACAGTCAGATGTATCAAATGGAAGAAGTGGTCTTAGTGTGATGGTCAGAGCTAAGAGTTGTGTTTGAAGAAGTAATAATCGAGGAGGTCTACAAGTGGTGGTTGTATCCGAGCAGAGACGGGTACTATGCTGATAAAGAAACATCATCTTCTTGTGAGGATGGACTTCACAAGGTGCTTCAAGAATATTTTACAATTTCTTATAATATATTGAGTGGACGTAATTACATTGGAGCTCCCTACACGCGTACATGGTATGTAGGCCAACTCCTTGTGACATAAGAAGATTACAGCAGACGGCTCCCGACTTCAGCCCACAGGTTTTCCCAAGAATTTTCAAGTTCAACAGAGGTGTATGCAGACAACAGGTAATTAAAGCATCAGACATGTTATGCATTCATAACATGAAGAAGAGTGTAATCAGCGGCGATATCACATCTCACTTCAAGTTCATGCCAATAGCTTTTTTGTTTAGATTAAATTTTCCTTTTCTTAGTACCGCAAATCTCACAATATATTTCTTTAGTTAAATTAAAAGACGTCAATGATTGTTCATTGTGACGTAAATTATAGTCATAAACTCAGTTTTATTTTAATTATAATAAGTGATTCCAGTTCCATGTACAATCCTCAATTGTGGAAATGCAACAGTAATTTAATATTGTCCTGATCCATATCCCTGTATATTGCCAGATATGTGAGTTTATCACCTCACGCCTTGAGATAATTGATATAAGAGGTATGCTCTACCGAATTTTGTTGTTTTTCTTAAAAAAGCAACTGGCGCTCAAACAAATGTTATGTATATTGTGTGAAGGAGATGTAAGTATAAGAGTAGTGGTTGGAGTAGCCACAACGTGGCGCCCAACGTGGGGCTCGAAAGGTTCAGAAAAAGTGTTTCTGAATTGCAATATACATGGATCAGTTCTTTTAATGAGTACGCACATGTTAAATTCACCGAGTAATGTTAGGAAGGTCATTTTGTTGAAGTTTGTATTTAAGGGGTAATGTCAAAGGAAGTGCAAGGGGAAATAGCTTTGAGATCGCGAAAAATTAGTAGGAAACCGAAGATGGACAAGGATAGCAATATGCAGTCAGGTGATGAGGCTGAGGTTATTGTGTCCAAGGAAATCCAAGGTGGTAACATAAATAGGAAGTTGGTGACTAAGGTGGGACCTGCTGAAAGTCAGAAAATAGTAGAAACTGAGGAAAACGCTGTCACGCAAGATCAAAGTAAAGGGGTGATTGACCTGGGTTTATTTAATTTGCTGATGTCCAAAATGACTGAGCAGAATAATGCTATGAGTGAGAAAATTGAAACGGTCATTAGTGAGAAAATTGAATCTCAGAATAATATTATGAGTGAGAAAATTGAATTTCAGAATAATATTATGAGTGGGAAAATTGAAGCTCAGAGTAATGTCATAAATAGTATTAATAAGAAGATTGATGATGTTAGTAATAAGATAGATCATAAGGTGTTAGAAATAAGTAAGCAAATTAATAATTTAGAAAGTAAAGTAAATAAGGAGTGTAGTGATATCAGAGCTGAGATGGAATTGGGTCGGAGCAATCTCCATACGGAAATAGAGCAAATTAGTGAGACATGCATCAAACAGATTGATGAATTAGGCGCCAAGATCGAGTCCAATAAAGGAGAAATCAATGAGTTAGTAGAAGAAAGGTTTGATAAGATAACCAATACAGTGGGGCAAGAAACTAGAAAATGTATTAGTAGGGTAGAACAGGTGGAAAGAAAACTTGGAGAAGTAGGTGATCTAGAGAGTGAACAAAAATCATTATCACAGAAGGTGAGAGAATCGGAAGAAAAGTTGCAGGAGGAATTAAGAAAAATTCAAGAAAGGGCTGAGGAAACAGTGGAAGAAAAATTTCTGAGTTGCCAGAGAGTACTCCAGAAAGAAGTGCGTGATAGTAGAAATGTACGTGAAATAATTGTAAATAATGGTTTAATCACTAGAGATCATGATTTACCTAAGTTTTCTGGGATAGAGTTCAACCCGATGGAATTTATGAGAGTAGTGGAGAAGAAATTTGCTGTTCAATTAAGAGACAATATTATTAGCTGGGAAACTGTATTGGAGATCTTATCTAATGCTTTCGTAGGAGAGACTAAGTCTTGGTTTCAAGTATATAAAAGCTCGATGTCTAGTCTAACTGAATTTAAGGAGAAATTCATGGCTAAATTTTGGAGTGAAGGTGTTCAGAGTAGAGAGAGAGAGAGAGTAATGTTTGGCAGGTATAATTCTAACGAGGGTGTTAGAATGACTGAATACTTTTTGGCTCATGTTTTGGTGTGGAGAAATTTAGAATGTATTGGACCTGAGGCTGATATAGTTAGACTTATGGCTAAGCACTATCCCGATAGAATAAGAGAAGCTGTTTGTATGCAAAGAGTGGAGACTATTAAGGAAATGGAGATTTTGTTGGAAAGTTTTGATGCTTTAGGTAGTAGCTTGAATAATAATAGGACACTAAATAGGAATGTAGAAGGAAGGGGTAACCAATCTAATAATCAGGACAGGCCTATGAATAATCGTAACTACAGAAGAGAATATCAGGAGAGACCTAATAATAATTTCCACAGGGAGAGAAATTATCAAAATAGTTCGGAAAATTTCAGGACTGGGAGGCGTGATTATGGTAATCAACCAGAAGCTGGGAGGCGGGAGAATACAGGCCATAATAATAATAATAATAACGCTAGAGGAAATAGGCAACAGGGGAGGCCGACTGAGGTGTGTAACCAACAAGTCGTAACCGAACCAAGTACTTTAAACGCGCAACGGACTGTATAAACAGGTCACTGAGACAGTCCGTAAATGGTGAGTTCACGTATAAGGTAGATAAGTATGTCAATGTCGACCAGCCTATAGTTGTAAGTGAACATGATTGTGACCTAAGTAGCAATAATTCAAATATTTTAAGTGACGACTTAATCGTAGACAATAAATTTTATAAGTGTAATTTAAATTTAGATATAAGGCAAGATTTGTTAAGTGATCTTATATTAAGTAATGAGGATAATTTAAGTAGTGTTACTGTTACACCGACGACTGAACTGCTGATATGGGGCAGAAAAGTTAAGATTTTGTTGGACTCTGGTAGTGAGAAGTCATGTGTAAATTCCAAGCTGTATGAGGAAGTTTTAAGAGAGAAGTATGAGGTAGCGGAAATTCCAGTGAGGAATACGTTCATCGTAACAGCTGTTGGAAACAAGTCTCAAAGAGTGAATAAACAAATAGCTGTCCCCATTAGCATAAGTGGAGAATGTATTTTCCAACCATGCTTAGTTGTGCCTAATTTAGTTTATGCCGTTATTTTAGGTACCGACTGGTTAACGTGTCACAAGGCTAAATTAAATTTTGATCTGTGTAATGTCAATCTTATTTGGGGAAAGAGTAGCAGGGAAGTCAGTTTACCATATGATGTTTTGTCAGAAATTAGTGCGAATAAAGTGTGTTCTAGTACGGAAGGATCTTGTGAAATTCCTAATATTAGGAAAAATATTGATGTCTGCCATGTGTCCATACAGAGAGATTCTAGAGATGAATTGTATGAGACAGTGGAGAAATGTAATTTAGCGGAAAGTCAGAAGGACGAATTGTGTGAATTATTGATATCACATAGTGATGTTTTTAGCGATCGGCCTGGTAGAACACATCTTTACGAAAACAAATTTAATGTTATTGATAACTCAACTTTTGTAGGACCGAAATATCCCATTCCGTTAAAATACGCTAGCGCTGTTGAAGAGCAGATTGACATTATGCTAGATTATAATATAATCGAACCATCATGTAGTTTTAATTTGAATCCACTTGTTATTATACCTAAGAAGGGTAACACGGTAAGATTGTGCATGATAATTTTGTAAGACTAAATTGGATGAATTTGAGCTTGGTGACAAGGTTTTACTCAGAGTGCCACTTCCGTCATCAGCAGAAGCTGGTCAATTTTCTAAGTTTTTCTTGTTATATCAGGGATACTTCACCGTAGTGAAACGGATTGGGAAATGTGCTTATTCATTAGAAGACAAGGAAGGAAATATCGTAGGAACATACAATATAAGAAATCTTAAGAAATATATCATGTGAGTTTGTTGATTAATTTTCATTATTATGTTAATTCACCATGTTTTATGAAGCTGGCATTGCGAACAGGACTTCAGTGAAATTAGCGTGTGTTGTGATAATAAGTGAAGCACGGCAGTGCAATAAACTCCAGTGCTTGGAGACTGTGTATATAATGAAATGTCTTCGAGAATTACTTTTGAACACTCAATGAACGTTTGAAACGACAGAAGTGAGAAAGAAATGTAATCTGTATGTAAATAATACTGTATAATCAAAGTGAAAATGATAATTGATCAATGTTTTATATGTGTAACGACGAACATCCAGATGGATGATAACATGTAACCAATTTGTAAAGGGCATTTTTATACATGTATCTATGGTGTACTCGATTTCAGGTGATTATGTATATATTTCATGAATCAATCGATTCATTTAATCGATTATTTCATGAGGGAGGCGTTCTGTAACCGTACAACTAGGTTACAGATTCCATTCAGTATTTATTATTATTATTATTATTATTATTATTATTATTATTATTATTATTATTATTATTATTATTATTATCATTATTAACCCGATTCATTAGATTTTATATATTCTGTTTCTCATCATTTAGACTGTAAAAATTAGGTATCACGTATATTATTGTATTTAATCATAGGTTAAGTGAATATGTTTGTAATTATTCTGTATTGTAGTAAGTGAGATTTGTTGGTTTCATATTGTCATGCTGTGGCTTGTAACTTTGGCTAGATGAGCTGGCATAGTATTTTGCAATCGAGGCTATGTTTAACTGGGAATGTTGTGTACAAGGAGATTTCCCGGTGACGCATTCGGTATAGTCATTCTCGGACCGCTTGGGTACGCTTAGACGACACATGACTGATGACATCAGTGCGTGGACACGTGATTGCGACCAAGTGTCAGTATTCGCCAGCTACTGTATGTGGAAGTGGAAGGGATGAACAGGAGTAGGGAGAGGAGTCGTCATCGCGAGGTTATATAAAGTCAAGGCGACGGTGGGGAGAGGTATTCTGTTCTTACTCAGTTCATCAGATCTACTCAGTTCATAAGCAGTTGATATCGGGCAGATCATATGTAACAGTCAGATGTATCAAATGGAAGAAGTGGTCTTAGTGTGATGGTCAGAGCTAAGAGTTGTGTTTGAAGAAGTAATAATCGAGGAGGTCTACAAGTGGTGGTTGTATCCGAGCAGAGACGGGTACTATGCTGATAAAGAAACATCATCTTCTTGTGAGGATGGACTTCACAAGGTGCTTCAAGAATATTTTACAATTTCTTATAATATATTGAGTGGACGTAATTACATTGGAGCTCCCTACACGCGTACATGGTATGTAGGCCAACTCCTTGTGACATAAGAAGATTACAGCAGACGGCTCCCGACTTCAGCCCACAGGTTTTCCCAAGAATTTTCAAGTTCAACAGAGGTGTATGCAGACAACAGGTAATTAAAGCATCAGACATGTTATGCATTCATAACATGAAGAAGAGTGTAATCAGCGGCGATATCACATCTCACTTCAAGTTCATGCCAATAGCTTTTTTGTTTAGATTAAATTTTCCTTTTCTTAGTACCGCAAATCTCACAATATATTTCTTTAGTTAAATTAAAAGACGTCAATGATTGTTCATTGTGACGTAAATTATAGTCATAAACTCAGTTTTATTTTAATTATAATAAGTGATTCCAGTTCCATGTACGATCCTCAATTGTGGAAATGCAACAGTAATTTAATATTGTCCTGATCCATATCCCTGTATATTGCCAGATATGTGAGTTTATCACCTCACACCTTGAGATAATTGATATAAGAGGTATGCTCTACCGAATTTTGTTGTTTTTCTTAAAAAAGCAACTGGCGCTCAAACAAATGTTATGTATATTGTGTGAAGGAGATGTAAGTATAAGAGTAGTGGTTGGAGTAGCCACAACGAAACAAATGTTATGTATATTGTGTGAAGGAGATGTAAGTATAAGAGTAGTGGTTGGAGTAGCCACAATACCACCGACATTGAACGTGATTTTGAGTCGGGTAAATGGAGAAGATTCTTTGCCACGATTTTCCAAAACTACGTTTTATCGCTTCTTACATGATATAGGCTTCCGCTATTTAAGACGAGGTAATAAAGCGGCTTTCATTGAAACCGATGAAATTATTAATTGGAGGCACAGATGTCTCAGGGAGATAACACGTTTGAGGGCACAAACTAAAGCTATAATTTACACAGATGAATCGTGGGTAAATATTGGGCAGACAGTGACAAAATAATGGAAGGATACGACAGTGAAAAGTGCACGGCAGGCCGCCATTGAAGGGGTGAGTTCGGGACTTAGGCCACCGAAAAGCCGAGGACCGCGATTCGCCTTAGTCCACGCGGGTAATGAACATGGTTTTGTTCCAAATGCTTAACTAACATTTTTATGCCATAAAAACACGGCGGACGCCCACGAGGAAATGACTGGTGAAATTTACGAGAAGTGGTTTTCGGAACAACTGTTGCCGAACACTCCCGAAGGTGCCGTGATCGTGCTGGATAATGCCGCTTATCATTCCCGTAAGTTGGAACCTTTGCCGGTGACTTCTTGGCGAAAAGATGACATCGTACAGTGGTTACGTAAAAAGCAAATATCTTTTGAGGACGAGATGCTCAAGCGAGAATTGTTGCACATCGCTTCTCAGCATAGGGCTCTGTATGATAAGCAGAGAATAGATGAAATGGCAAAAGCGGCAGGTCGGCAGGTTCTACGTCTCTCGCCTTGTCACCGCGAGTTAAACCCTATTGAGATGGTGTGGTCCCAGGTGAAAAACTACATCCGGTATCATAACGTATCATTCAAGAAGAATGATATGGAAAATTTAATAACCGCTGCATATAAGAACATTACAGTGGACAATTGGGCAAATTACGTGAACGAAGTAAAGAAAAATGAAGGAGATTTGTGGAAAGCAGACGAATTACAGGACGATGTCGACAATGAACAGTTTTTAATAAGACTTTCTTCATCTTCCGGATCATCCTCAAGTTCATCTCCCGAACCCAGTTCATCCAAAGCGGGAACATCAGGCCTTGCAGTAATGATAGAAGGTGTACGTCCATTATCTGAGAGCAACGGCAGTGATTAAGGTATGTTGCATTTATTTTACCATGCTACAAATCTCAATTTATGAATGAATGAACTTTAAAATTACAAAATTACAAACGAAAAATGTGGAACTGTGACACACTGTTTGAGTCACACTCGAGCGTTATCTTCACGAGTCGATTTCGCAACAGCGCGCTCCATTTACGCTGTACTGCAATTTAAGGTTGGAACGCTCTATAGGCTAACGTATTTCAGCACCTTCAACCTAATGGTTTCAGACGGGACAGTATCCATCAACAATTATTGGCCCAAATTTAAATCGAAACTGTCTTGATGAAGAGCAACCAGCTGCAGAACTGTACTTTATTTGAATGTTCTCTCTAATTTACTTATGAAAGTAACGACAGGATGGCATGATTACGACGGTGATTTAGCTGGTGGCTTTCCACCCGGATGGCCCAGGTTCGAATCGCGGTCGATTCTGGGTTGGTATTTTCACCTGAAAAATCAAGTGACGACAAGAATGGTACCCGGCCAAAAAAACTGGCCAAGAACCAATATGAGCCCGGATGGCTCCACCAACCGTAGAAATATCTGGGATAATCTAGAAAATTATTTTATATTTCTTTCTTAGCTCTTCGGGTGTATTTATAGAAGTACTTCTGAAATACTCCGCAACACTTCGTACCGCTGGAAAGAAAATGCGAAATTTATGGTGGAACTGGTGGTGATGGTCGTAAGGGCGGTGAATGTTGTCTCAAAGTGACAATTCAAAATGGAATAATCTGAGGTGGGGGTGATTATAGCTTTAAGACGAAGTACAACTTGGCAACCATCTTATATTAATACACATCAAAGAGGAAAATATGGAACGAGTCCGACACTTCGAAAAATGAAAGAATCGGCCAAAGGAAGGACCACGGAGGGCGTGAAAATAAAAGAATCCTCATGCTTCGGATGCTCTAATACCGTCGGGGTCGGAGACGAACAAGTGCACAACAATGGAGG